>NW_027176372.1:13648044-13928044 GCF_023349555.1 Cebidichthys violaceus | reverse complement strand
ATTAAGACGGTTTGCACAGAACTGATGTTAGCATCTGAAAAAGGTACTGGAGCTGTGAGCTGATCGATCAGCCCATGAGTCAGAGCGCTTGGCAGGCTTTCATTTCTGACGTGTGCGTGTAACCATATGTTCCATCACTCTGACATGATCGATAATACCGTCAAACCGGCTTGGTCCCCGTCATATTTCTTTCAAAAACAGAGCAGAAAAATGCTGCTTTGTGACACTGGGAAACCAGGGCTATTAAGATACTATTTTTGTTGGCCCTCATTATGCTATTCAGCAGCTTGGTGGCCAGGCAGTGTATAATTTCCCCCATGAGAGCTATAATTATCAGAACAGTGTGAATGGGCCGCCGGTATGATGTGGAAATGCAGACTTGCTGGTGAAGGTCAATTCAAGGGAGATTTCTCAGAATGAAAAATACATGAAACCATCTTTTTACATTTGCACAAAAAAATGGACATATCTTGACATTTACGTGCTACCGAGGGCGGTAAACTGGACTCATCAGTAAGATAAACTGAGCTCAGCCCTGCGTTACTTACTAAGGATGGGGTACATGAGCAGCACTTTTCTTCTGTACACATCTGGTGGGAATTTGGCATAGTAGACCTTGGCCTTCTGTGTCTCCTCATCGCTCTGGATGAGGATCTTGCCGATGCGAATGGAGCGGCAGCAGTCCCGGAGACCCTGCTCCATGGCCTCACCTGTGGGGAGACACGGGGGACACGGCTTCCATCAAAGAGTTGTTTATTCGAGCACAATTGTTGTTTGGAGCCAGTGTGCCCAGTGTCGACATTTGACATTTTCTGCCCTAGCATTACTGTCATAAGAGGATAATATAGGGTTTGCAATAACAGCATTAGGTTTAGCATTTCACAGCGATAAGAGTCTCATTAAATCTGACGGACAAAGAAAGTGACTGCTATGCCTGCAGAGAATATGTTCTGCAAAGTACAGAATTGCCCCATTATTTAATATTAAAATGATCAATAAATGTCACTGACAGAAAAACGAACTACGTGCTGATAAATAGCGAAAGTTCCAGAGCACACAATGGCCTGACCTGATGACTATGTGCAGAACAGAATGTACAGCACGAGTGCAGTCGGCACAAATCCCATGTGCATGGAAGACCTGATACATGTCCTTACAAAAGGTGGCTCTAGTTTGGTAGGTGTGCTTCGGCAGATTTAACTTACCACTCCTCATTATGCTGACTCCACAGTTGCCTCTTTCAAACTTGACACCTTCATACTTGTACCCTGAGGGGAGAAAAGAAGTATGGACGTTCACAAATGTAGCTGCACTGAAACAGCCCACCTAATGGGAGCCCTGCACCTATTATTTATTTTATTTTTGTTATTAGAATCTGTTGAGCTCTTAAATGGATCTTAAATGTTGGAGCTCCGTTCTGTGTCCAACCTTTAAACCTAAAGAGCGACTTGATTATTAGAGAAAAAGACCCTCACCTGTTGGAGTGGTTACAGTGCACTCCGAGTAGGGGAGCTGATTCAAACCCTCTTCAACTACTAGTCTGATCTGTTGTTGGAGAAGGACAAAAGCTTACAGCTTGCAGTTTATAAACATACACGTACAGTACGTAGTATTAAGTAACGATCTCACCAGTCGATCAGCACAAAACACAAAGTCTCCTCGGCTGGTTGTCCTGAAGAAATTAATATAAACATTTGGTTAGATGTGGGATGCACCAAACCCAAAAACTATACCAGTGTCCTCTTCCAATTTGACTTTACCTCACAGTGTGGAGCCAATCGGGAACATTCCTCTAAGGTGAGGTAAAATGAGGCTGAAACTACACAAAACATCCTTTTGATGCTTGTGCAAAAATGTTTATTAACGTTACATCATTCTAGAGGGCTTTTAAAATGATATAGTTAAAATTATTATTTATTACGACAGTGACCAAGAAACAGTATTTAACCTCTTAACATCCAGTTCCTCTTATTTCCCCTTTAAGTAGCTTTAAGGCTGGAAAATCCTTTTATTCCACAGACTGCATGTCCTTCTTCAGCTTGTTCCAGACCTTCATATATGATGGTGACACTGTGTGCAATATTTTGTATTGTTGTAAACTCATCTACTGGATACTAAAAGATAAAGTTCTGTGGGTTTGAGGGATGTTTGGCTGCACAGCACCAGTGTGCGTTGACTGTTCGTCTGGCAGGAGAGTTATATTGAAGGGGTTTGATTGGATCAGTCATCAATCCCACTTTGCTGATATCCATCATATACACTACTTAACACCAACCAACAGAACTATATATATATATATATATATATATATATATATATATATATATATATATATATATACACATACATATATATATATATATATATATATATATATATATATATATACATACATACATATATATATATATATATATATATATATATATATATATATATATACATACATATATATATATATATATATATATATATATATATATATATATATATATATATATATATATATATATATATATATTATCATAATATTCAAAGTTAGGGCCAGAAGACATATCAATATAGCCCACTCTATTCTGATACAGTTATGTGAGACGAGACTGTATAGTTATTATATTGATGCCTTGTCCTTTAATTAAAGGCTGAATACAAATTCAGCTGTTTTTTTTTGTGAGCATCTAACGTTTTAAAAAAAATAAATCTAAATAATAATAAAACTTTGATCTGTACCACAACCATCTTATTTGTTGTGGTCTGTATGCCGAGATAGAAGAGTGAGGACTCACTTGTCTCTGATTATGGTCTGTAATTCACGGATCTGGTCGTTCAGAGGGAGCAGCTTCAGCTGAGGTCCCAGGTTATCTGGGATGTTAGTCTGTTTGGTGGCATCAGTTGGTTCAGAGTTGGACAGCGCTGCAGGCACACTGCTGCTGCTGCTGCTACTGCTGCTGTTATTGTTTGCAAACCGTACTTGCTTCATTGGATGCTCCTGGCCACTGTTCACATTGTTCAGCTGCTGATTGTGGCATGGCATCCTGGGTGCGAGATCAAAGAGGGTTTCACTTAATACTGAGCTAAAGCTAGACCTGTGTTTCCTTGACCCAGCGACCCAGTTCAACCGCTGTCTGACAAAAGAAGGCAACGTGTTCTTGCTTTAGCTTCGACTGCTGTTTTGAAGTGAGGTTCTCGGAGTCGCGCAGCTACCGCACAGAGAAAGCCCACCAGCAACACGTTCACCGACCTTTAGTTTCTCAGTCCCGTCGTGTTGAAATCAAACCAGCGGCTGATATTTTGTTAAAAAAGTAGTGTCAAGTGCAGCGGCTCGTATGCTAGCTTTGACACTGACAGCGTTGGTGAAGACCGGATATGACGTAAACGGCGTACTTACCCGCCTTCCTCCTTCGTCAACATGGCGCCGATGTTGGAGCCGCTGAAATGCGGCATTCACTTCCAAAGACGAAAACTTGCGCTTCTCCTTCGACAGACGAGCTCGTATCACAGTTGGAATAGAAGTCGCCCTGAAAATGGGACCGAACATAAACGCCAAAGTACATATCTGGTGAGTAAGGGGGTCGGAGAGGACACAGTGTTGTTGATGTGACAGTCACCACGCAAGGGCACAGATGGGAAGTGTCTCTAACTAACTTTAAGGGAAGTTACATTAGATGATTTTGGTCCTTTCTTTTGCAAGAGTGGTTAATGTAATGTCTATATAATGTATGTTAGCCAATCAATTGCTAACAGCTTTGACCGACAGCTAACGTTAGCTACCTAGCTAACTTAACTAACTAGTAACGTTATTGAACACCGTGGTGAATGGTTAACGTTACAGTAAGGTCTCCACTTTGCCCCTTAGTTATGACCTTTTGCTAAGTGAACACATAACGACAAAAGTCCCACTGTCACTATTTACCGAGCTAACGGTGTAGCGTGTCAGTAGCATCAGTCACGTGTTATTGTTTCAGTAAACGTCAGATAAGAGTGTCTGTTTATTCGTCACGTGTCCACCGTCTGTTATTGATTGTTTGACGACGTCACTGTTAAACAACAAGTCATTTTGAAGGCTGTAGTTTTTGGGTGTTGAATTTGAGTGTTAAAGGTAACACTGACTAAAAGTTATCATTTGAGCTCAGTTTACAAATAAATCACACATTTACAATTAATATGTGACATTATTTGTATGACATTGGCTTAAGTTAGTAAAGATGTAAACTTACTGTTGTTTGTAGTATTTGATCACATGGGTCATCATAGATCAGAGGTTGGATTGCACAGTGTCCTCATGGAGATAAAAGTATGTAATATTTGCCCACTCAGCAATAAAGATGTCTTTGTGTAAATGTCGGCTCAGTGTGTGATCTTAAACCACCCAGTAGCACTTAGCCTCTGTAGGCACGTTGGTAGTTTTCATGCCTCTTAACGGTGTTTGAATTGAGTTTCACAGGCTCACAGAAGGTGATGTAAGTGAAACTATTTCTGAACATCATGTCACTAGTTCTGAACTTGTATTGCTTCAATTGATTTTGTGTTTGTTAAAATGAGTTGCATAAGGGACAAGTATTCATTGTAATAAATCAGTATTAGCTACTCTTTGGATCAAATATCAGTTCAGAATGTCCCCAACCCTCGTGTAACTTTAAACCCTGCCTTTGGTGACTTTAATCTGTGAGGCATATTAATGTAATTAATGAATGTAAAGTGCTTGTTTTTATTGAAATTAAATGTATTTGCAGTTACCCTTTTTGTGTTTCATTAGTTCTGTTATTCCTGATTGTGTTTCTGAGTGTCTGAATATTAAAACATCCACAAAAATGAATCGGCAGAAATTCGAAACATCAGTCAAACAAGGCTCTTATTTTTCTCATATGTTTCAGCTGAGTTCACCTCCACACCTACGAACATCAACATGGAGTACAAACAGGGGCGGAAACAGTCGGCAGATTTTGGAGGCGGTAAAAGTAAGTATGTTTGAGAAATAACCATGAATCATGTGTGTTATGAAAGTCTAAAGGAGAATAACGATGCATGATGTTTCCACAGCATTTGCAGATTACAGACAAACGAACATGTTGGCATGGAAATGCAGGAGGAAAGCTAAATGCAGATCCCAAAAATGTGGTGAGTGCAGTACCTTCTTTTCTCAGCTAACCGGTTTGGTTAACATGAACTCAGGTCTCAGGTCTCAGACCCTGGTGGGGACTAAACAACTGAACCGAGATCGCTTGAAAAGCAAACAAACCAACCACAGGAGTGTATGATGGCATCTACGTGACTTTACCATGATTTCAAAAGCTAAACTACAAATATATCCATCTGCTGAGCTTGAAATCGATTCAGGAAGCGATCTTATAACTGTATATATAATTTGTTAACCATGGTAACACCTATGCACGTCAGCGTGGGTCTTTTCCCTGATTAATAGGTCAAAAGCTGTGAAAACTGCTGTGCTTGAATCCGACTCTGTGTCCTTTGTCAGTTCATGAAGTCAATTAAAAAGTGTGACAGAAATCTCACAGTAATAAGTCCCGAATCGTTACTCTACAAGACGTTTTCTTTTTGTTCCGTCTGCCAGTTAGTCATTATTCATAACGTGCGGCCGATTTGAAGTCTAATAATACTTCTAATAATCACTTATTTCTTTGTGACACCAAAGAGGGTCCTAATGATGCAGGATGACAATCTCCAAAACTGTCCAATCAACGAGATCCCTGTCAGTCTGTTTAACTCCATGTTTACTCCTCTTACTCCTCGTGGAGTAAACATGGAGGGAATCTCTGTGTCCTTACGTGATCAGTGTTTGGAGCATTTTTACATGCCAAGAGACATGGATTGTACCAAAACTTTATTATTATTGTTATTGTTAGGGATGCAGACTACTGATCTGATTTTTAATTAATAAGCTGTATGAAAGTGACTGGGATCATTCCCTTATGTGTAAGGCAACATCAGCTTTGACTTTAAAATTGCTTTCCTAACTTTTTAAAAGAATATGTAACAAATAAATACATAGCCATGCATTATTTATTTATTATCAAAATAATAACAAATCGTGGTAAAAAAACAAAACATGAATCCAAATTTTCTTTATTTGTCTTTTTTTTCTGCACTATATATGTTTAGTGTATAACATTATTTGTGTCCTCTGTTTTTTCCTTCACTATGAAAGTAAAAATTCTGTAATCTGAGTCAAAATGGTGCTGTTTGTATATTTAGCAAAAAGCTCCAATGAAGTTAGGCATGCTGTCTTTAATTATACATGAACTGGTCTCCACATGTAGTACATGGACCTCAGTCGTGCATTCAACTGTTAATGTTAATCCTCTCTTTGCAGTGTCACGTACTGCTTCATTGTATTTGATTAAAGGCAGGTGTTGGGCACAATTTCACTGTAATTTGTTTGGAGGCTGTGCCATACAGCAGCGCTGTAACACGGTGCCACCATATTGAGTGGATTAGAGGAATTACTGCATATTCTTTGGCCCATGGAGAGTCCCTGTGGCAGGTGTGCGGTGGAGCGTGTGTAAACAGCCATGTTGGCACCAGTGGGCTCTCAAACTCAGCTGGGATGACAGCCCAGGTGTCTCCTGGGACTTGTAGTGTCAGACTGGACCCCCAGGTCCACCTGGAGACCACGCTGTTGTTGTTGCTCCCAGGTCTCCCAAGAGACTCTCATTGACATTTGATGTTCCATGTGTCTGTCCAGAGAGCCATCTTGAAGTTATTATGATTGTCACGTTAAAATCAAAATGGAAGTTAGTTGCCAATATGGGCAAACATTAGGTCGGTTGAACGTTAACATTGTCGTATAGAATAGTAATCATTGTTTTAATCATTTGACCTGTATCTTACAGGACAGACTCTCAGGGTAACTCAGGCCTTGCTTTTGTTTTCTTCTCCACAGCTGAACGAAGTGAATTCAACCCAGATCCTGTCTGCAATGCTGTCTTACGTGTGGCCAAAGGACAGACCAGACCTGCGGGCCCGTGTTGCCATCTCTCTGGGCCTGCTTGCTGGAGCCAAGGTATGTTTACAGACAGTGTCGTGGGTATTAAAGGTTCATTCCTATTTTACTTATATAACGCTAATTTGATCTGTTGGATCGGCGATAAAGCGGTGTTATTAATGCTTACCCTACAGCTGAACATAGTGTAAAGTCCAGCTACTTACCTTTGAGGAAGAGGCTCCAGTTCTTTTCTCATATTTAGTGACACTTAGTCTTACTTCGGCTTTCCTCTTCCTGATTACATTAGGATTACATCTTCGATACAACTTGTTCAAGCTGAAGATATGGTTGTTTAAAAGGTCACTGTTTCTCAGGTTGTGCTTTAATTCTCTTCTCTCTTTTTTTATTAGAAGTACATCATAAAATGTGATAGTGTAACTGAGAATATTCTGTTTCTCATAACATGATCAGAGCACTGCTCTTAAGTGATTAAGAAAAATAAGACAATACTAATAATAACCCACCAAAAATGTTGCTTGGTAACAAAACAACAAAAAACAAAACAAAACTTTGGGAAGGCCATTCTAAAACCCTAATTCTAGCCTGATTTAGCCATTCCATTACCACTTTTGATGTGTGTTTGGGGTCATTGTCCTGTTGGAACACCCAACTGCGCCCAAGACCCAACCTTTGGGCTGATGATTTTAGGTTATCTTGAAGAATTTGAAGGTAATCCTCCTCCTTCATTATCCCATTTCCTCTCTGTAAAGCACCAGTTCCATTGGCAGCAAAACAGCCCCACAGCATAATACTACCACCACCGTGCTTGACGGTAGGCATGGTGTTCTTGGGGTTAAAGGCCTCACCTTTTCTCCTCCAAACATATTGCTGGGCATTGTGGCCAAACAGCTTGATTTTTGTTTCATCTGACCACAGAACTTTCCTCCAGAAGGTCTTATCTTTGTCCATGTGATCAGCAGCAAACTTCAGTCGAACCTTAAGGTGCCACTTTTGGAGCAAGGGCTTCCTTCTTGCACGGCAGCCTCTCAGTCCATGGAGATGCAAAACACGCTCGACTGTGGACACTGACACCTGTGTTCCAGCAGCTTCTAATTCTTGGCAGATCTGCTTTTTGGTGGTTCTCGGTTGACTCTTCACCCTCCTGACCAATTTTCTCTCAGCAGCAGGTGATAGCTTGCGTTTTCTTCCTGATCGTGGCAGTGACAAAACAGTGCCATGCACTTTATACTTACAAACAATTGTTTGCACTGTTGCTCTTGGGACCTGCAGCTGCTTTGAAATGGCTCCAAGTGACTTTCCTGACTTGTTCAAGTCAATGATTCACTTTTTCAGATCCATGCTGAGCTCCTTTGACTTTCCCATTGTAGCGTTTGTGGCCGTTTGTATCCAATGAGCCCTATTTAAATGGCCTCAGAGAAGTCACCAGCTGTAGTCACTCATAATCACTCACAAGAAGTTAAGAGGCCATGCTATGAAGCTCATTTCATTGACACAACTTTCTAAGTCACCAAAATTGCTAATTCATGTTGCTGTATGTATATTTTTGACCCAGCAGATTTTGTCACTTTTTCTGTTAACCCATAATAAAGTCATGAAAGAACCAAACTTCATGAATGTTTTTTGTGACAAAGAAGTATCTGTTCCAATCACTCTATCAGAGAAAAATCAGAGTTGTAGAAATAACTGGAAACTCAAGAGAGCCATGACATACAGTTGTGGTCAAAAGTTTACATACACTTGTAAAGAACATAATGTCATGGCTCTCTTGAGTTTCCAGTTATTTCTACAACTCTGATTTTTCTCTGATAGAGTGATTGGAACAGATACTTCTTTGTCACAAAAAACATTCATGAAGTTTGGTTCTTTCATGACTTTATTATGGGTTAACAGAAAAAGTGACAAAATCTGCTGGGTCAAAAATATACATACAGCAACATGAATTAGCAATTTTGGTGACTTAGAAAGTTGTGTCAATGAAATGAGCTTCATAGCATGGCCTCTTAACTTCTTGTGAGTGATTATGAGTGACTACAGCTGGTGACTTCTCTGAGGCCATTTAAATAGGGCTCATTGGATACAAACGGCCACAAACGCTACAATGGGAAAGTCAAAGGAGCTCAGCATGGATCTGAAAAAGCGAATCATTGACTTGAACAAGTTAGGAAAGTCACTTGGAGCCATTTCAAAGCAGCTGCAGGTCCCAAGAGCAACAGTGCAAACAATTGTTTGTAAGTATAAAGTGCATGGCACTGTTTTGTCACTGCCACGATCAGGAAGAAAACGCAAGCTATCACCTGCTGCTGAGAGAAAATTGGTCAGGAGGGTGAAGAGTCAACCGAGAACCACCAAAAAGCAGATCTGCCAAGAATTAGAAGCTGCTGGAACACAGGTGTCAGTGTCCACAGTCGAGCGTGTTTTGCATCTCCATGGACTGAGAGGCTGCCGTGCAAGAAGGAAGCCCTTGCTCCAAAAGTGGCACCTTAAGGCTCGACTGAAGTTTGCTGCTGATCACATGGACAAAGATAAGACCTTCTGGAGGAAAGTTCTGTGGTCAGACGAAACAAAAATCGAGCTGTTTGGCCACAATGCCCAGCAATATGTTTGGAGGAGAAAAGGTGAGGCCTTTAACCCCAAGAACACCATGCCTACCGTCAAGCACGGTGGTGGTAGTATTATGCTGTGGGGCTGTTTTGCTGCCAATGGAACTGGTGCTTTACAGAGAGGAAATGGGATAATGAAGAAGGAGGATTACCTTTCAAATTCTTGAAGATAACCTAAAATCATCAGCCCGAAGGTTGGGTCTTGGGCGCAGTTGGGTGTTCCAACAGGACAATGACCCCAAACACACATCAAAAGTGGTAATGGAATGGCTAAATCAGGCTAGAATTAGGGTTTTAGAATGGCCTTCCCAAAGTCCTGATTTAAATCCCATTGAGAACATGTGGACAATGCTGAAGAAACCAGTCCATGTCAGAAAGCCATCAAATTTAACTGAACTGCACCAATTCTGTCAAGAGGAGTGGTCAAAGATTCAACGAGAAGCTTACCAGAAGCTTGTGGATGGCTACCAAAAGTGCCTAATTGAAGTGAAAATGGCCAAGGGACATGTAACCAAATATTAGCACTGCTGTATGTATATTTTTGACCCAGCAGATTTGATCACTTTTTCTGTTAACCCATAATAAAGTCATGAAAGAACCAAACTTCATGAATGTTTTTTGTGACAAAGAAGTATCTGTTCCAATCACTCTATCAGAGAAAAATCTGAGTTGTAGAAATAACTGGAAACTCAAGAGAGCCATGACATTATGTTCTTTACAAGTGTATGTAAACTTTTGACCACAACTGTATATTGGGTCTCCACTGTGTGAAATTATTGTGGACAGTGCTGCCATTAGCTAAGTTGATACCATGTAGGCCATCGCTAGCTTTGTGGTAACTTGAATACTCGTCACACTCTCCAGACTTCACTCATCATCTGCTTCCATGCTGCTGTTCGTTTTAATCTGTCCCTGTTCTGCAAGAAAGTGTAGAAGTGGTGCGTCACAGACGATTGGAAATTTGAAATAGTGATTATTTGTTTTTTTCTTCGGTAAAAAAAAAAAGATAAAGAAATCCAGAGATGGGTACAGTGAGTGACAATTCAAGGTCAGTGCTGACGTCAATTAAACCCACAGGATTATCAAGTGTCACAAATCAATCTTTTCACTTTGTGCTTGTTCTATGAGTGAGGAGGAATCCAGAAAGATTGTCACTGTTCAACTGAGTTTGAGTCGGCATAGTTCATTTCCCAAACGCTAACTCGTGTTTTAAGAGAAGACGGTAGAATCACTGTGGTGTAGTTCAACCTGTTTCACAGCAGACTGGTGCAGTGCTAGGCTAGCTGAGGCAAGCATCATGTCTGCTTTTAATATTTGTTAGTGGCACATCACCGCTGATGGAAGAGAGGCCTGACTTGAGAAGCCTGATCGTGTGGTGGGTTACATAGCAATAACATTTGTAAAAATAAAAAAGGTTAATGGAGTATTTTGCAGTTACACAGTTTAAGACTAAATACAACATATTTTTTAATATTTCACCCTCTTGTCTTTTACTAATATAAAGAATAGTGGATGGTACGTTTGAGGAATCCTGTCGTCACACCAGGACATCAATCAGGCGTCTGGTCTTCCAGCATTTGCGTAGAAGTTTACCTCTATTTTCAACACCTTTTGTCTTATTTCTAAGCATGACATTTCAAACGCTCACCTTCCCAAATGACTATAGGAAATATATCTCATGTGAATAAATGTCAACTGCCAATTTATTCAGGTAGGTTTGGATTTGTGATTACTGCTCATAAAAGGCCTAAATATAAATATCCGATTGCTTCAGGAGCATCGGAAAAGAATAGCCAGAGTTTCTAGCTTGCCAAAACGCATCAAAGCATGGCTCTAATTTTTTTTAATATTTGCAATCAGAAATATCTCCTTACTAAATCATATAACGACTCTCCACTGACCACCAGTTCCTCAAGCAACATGAGCTAAAACTAAAAACAGTGCGCTTTTACAGTAATTAATTGCACGCATCAATCAGTGTGTGTGATCTGTTTCCTCTTTATATGTTGATGGTCTGTAATTTACACCCTGGAAAACAATCACACATTCACAGCTCCGAAATAAGCATGTACTGCTGCCTCTCAGCATGTTTGAGTGAGTGTGCTGAGGAGGAGAGAACACACACATGCAATCCAATCTCCTCCTCCCATTTTCCTGCTTCACTGGAGTTAGCCTCGGCTTCTGCAGTTTTGTCCGTTTGAACCGAAAGCTCCAGCAGTGTGGAGAAAATCTTTAAATCAACTGAATAATTATGTGGTTACAGTACATCACACCTCCACACTACACAACGTCAGTGACGTTTTCAGCTCTTGTGTTCCTTGGCCTCAAATGAGCCCTCTTGCTTCTGCGTGTCGTACTCTAAGCTGAGGCTGATTCTAGATATAGCCTAAAGCCTCTTCTCCACTACTTGACATCTCTATTGTGAGATGACATCGGCAGGTACAGATTGACATGGAGTTGATTTGATTTCCAATTGGCCGTTAATGGGTTAAAAGAGCACATCCAACCTTATCATGTATTAGTGGTAAAATTGAGGGCATGTTTTGGCCCTGTGATAATAGGCCTAGGCTATATTTTTTGTTGTCTTGGTAGCAAAGATATTGTTTTTCCTTGTGGGGGTTAGAGGACTTCTATTGTCTGAGTATAATACCCAAGTGTATAAAGCAAGAACCCCGGGGATGGAGCTATTTAAAGTGCATTATTAGGTGTCCTTTCACATTAGCAGGGCCGATGGGTTTATTTGTTGTACTCTGTTTTTATACAATTGCTATTACTTTTATTTTATCTCATTTATATCATGTAGAATTTGACAGGAGCAAAAAGGAAAGGTAAAAAAAAAAAAGCGCCCTCCCCTGTGTGAGAGGTTGAGAGGTTCAAATGAAATGGGTTTCATATGAAAGTAATCTGCTGTGTTCTCCAGCTGTCCTAATGTGTAGCGGACCGCCTTGCCTGAGTCACACAGCTGTCCCTGTGCTCTTAATTAGCCCTAACAGCGATTTCTATTCCATTAGCAGGAAGCAGCAGCTACCTCAGCAGCACTAACACAACCAGCCAAGAAGAATACACAGCTTTCAGTACTACAGACTATACTGAGTGTATGTCTAATAGGCTTATATATGAAACCATTTTATTCTCCTCCTCTGAATGTTTCCTCCCTCCCTCTCTGCCTCTCCCAGATGACCAATGTGACGGTGCCCTTCATGTTTAAGTATGCGGTGGACGAGCTGAACCAGATGTCGGGACACATGCTGCACCTGAATGACGCGCCAAGCACTGTGGCTACCATGGCAACGGCCATGCTGATTGGCTGTGAGTCCCAGACTTGTGTTGCAGCGGCAGGTGCTCATCAGAGGAGACTGTGGGACTGCCTATTATCTACTGGCTGACCTTTTCCCCAACACATTCATATCAGTGGCGCTCCCCCCCCCCCCTCATTATTTACATTATGTTCTCCGCTCTGCGTCTTGAGTTCACCTCGGTCGATCCTCACCGCCGTCTCGTGAGCGCTGATAACTTTGCAGTACGATACTCCCGAGGCACAGAGAGATGGTTTCCTAAGCAGTAGGCCCGAAATTGGCAGTCTTTTTAAAAGTGCTTGGATATTTTTTTGTGTTATGCAAAGGCCAAGGATGTTGCTTTCATTGCATCTCTTCAGAGCAGTCTTTTCAGTCTTCTCTGAGCTGCTGATGAAGAGCCAAATTAAATAAATAAATAACTATTGCGAACCTGATACCTGCTGAATGTCACTCTGGCCTTGAGTGAGATCCGCTTGGATGCAATGTACACTTAGCCCTGTAGCCACTTATTTTAATGAGTCCACTTAGGTCTCGCACACTAATGCTGCCTGTTGAATAATTGGAGCACATGAACAGGACTCCAGACAGGACGAATTAAGATGACGAGGAAGAATGAAGGAGATGCTCTTAAAGAAGGGAATTGTATTTTTTTGTTCCCTCTTCGCGACACTTGAGGCCCAGTACTTGAAGCCTGCGGTGACGGGTGTAATTTGGCTGAAAAGGTTGCGCAGTGCTCATCCTACCTTGTCAGATGTGGACACGTTCATTAGATGAGCATTCCTATTTAACGCCACATTACAGCCCCATGAAAACCGGCAGACAGAGCGATTATTACCCTGACTTTGGTCTCAGCAGACAAATCGTGTATTCACACAAGTCGGTGAAATCGCCACAGGAAAGCCACGTGCCATTCATACACAGACTATCCATTTTGTGACAGTCATGCCATCTGCTTGTGTAACAGTTTATGAGAAGTGTAAGGGATCAAATGATTGACTTCCTTGGAATTAGATTTGTGGTTTCATTGAACTTAAACTCGAATGGAACTGCTTTGGTTTTTGCTGCACATCAGGTAGCTTCCTTAAAAAACGAAACCTTAAAGAGATGCTATGTTGCGTGCATCCACCCTCATCATACAGATACAAAGGTGAAATCAAGCCTGTTCCTCGACTCAACTCATCGTCACATCTTTCTGTCCCCCTCTTCTATTATTCTGCTCACACACACACTGAACACACTTGTGTACACTCACATACCCCCTCCCCTCAGTCTGCAGTGTGCTGGCCTGCCATGGTAGTGAGGCTTCAGACAGCATCCTGCTCGGTAATTACAGAGGCTTGGGGAGGCTGCTGTTGTAGCCCTGCAGTACTTTGCAGACCAGAGATGATGTGGAAAAAACCTGCCCCGGCCGCCTTATACAAGCCTTCACTTTAGAGCCGTTGACTGTCTCAATACTGTATTACACCTAACAAGACAGGAAAGGTGGGGGTTGCATTCTTGTTTTGCTGCCTCATATCGCTTCAGAGCTACATAACAGTCCTCAGTTTTTAGGATGAGGATATTTTCTCACTTGAGAGCGCCCAGGCCCGCCGTTTGAACCTCCCCAGGTTTTCACAGCAGGTGTGCTAAACTCTCCCGTCTCCTCCGCTATCCCAGATGGCGCGTCACGGGCTGGTGCAGCCTTCTTCAACGAGCTGAGGAACACTGTGTTTGGCAAGGTGGCCCAGAGCTCCATCCGACGCATCGCGAAGAACGTCTTCCTCCACCTGCACAATCTGGATCTGGGTTTCCATCTCAGCCGCCAGACGGGAGCGCTGTCCAAGGCCATCGACCGCGGCACGCGGGGCATCTCGTTTGTCCTCAGTGCACTCGTCTTCAATCTAGGACCCACCGTCTTTGAGATGGGCCTCGTCAGTGCCATTTTGGTGAGTCTCATGGTTGACATATCCACGCAGCACAGACGCTAATAACGGTAATCAGAGGCTTCGCCATTATTGTACGATGCTACTGGAAATGCTGCTTACAGTTTTCTGGCTTTTATTTCATGTTGCTGGTACTGTTTCAGCCTTTAATGTTAGCACAGGACCTTCCATCACCTTCACACTCTTCACAGCAGATTGTCTAGAAATTAATTTCGGGGATATTGTCTCATTTACTTTCTAAATGGAATATGAATCCCCATGAACTTGTGATGGCTATACAGAGTCCATTAGCGTCAATGACGAATCCCAAAGCTTTGTAGCAGCTTAATGTCCTCCTGTGGAGTAGGCCCTGAACAGATGCCCCCCCCCCCCCCTTCTCCTTGGCCACCGCTGAAAGAACGGCTTTTCTATTGCTTCGTGCTATTATTCCACTCTGGACCATAATGTCAGCTTGCCTGTAATGAGGGCAGACTCCATTGCCCAAATAGCTAAAGCATTAGCACGATTAGTTCTTCTAGATTCCCCTCCATTTGTAACACTCAATTTCATAGTGGAATGGTCAAAAACAGTATGTTCTCAAAATGCCTTGTGACGCCAACGTCGGAGTCCGGTGGTCGGACGTGGTCGCGTGACTTTTTTATCACAAAGCTGTTCAGCCACAGCATGTAAAGGATGCTTTGCTTTGTCTGTGCTTTTTTCTTCTTCTTCTGCAGTATTACAAGTGTGGTGGACAGTTTGCAGCGGTGTCCTTGGGTACCTTATCAGCGTATACCCTCTTCACCATTCTCGTCACTCAGTGGAGGTAACATTGAGGATGTTTGTGTGCTAGTCCTCTGTCTGACTGTAGTTCAATTGGTTATTTATTGCTAATGTTTCTTCTTACGTGAATAGGATTCAGTAAGTAGTTCTGTGGCTCTCTGTGCTGACAGTAACAATGTTCACTCATAGGCTGAAATATGTACTTGAGAAAGTGCTTACGTCATTGCTTATGTGTCTCTGCACACAGGACTCGCTTCCGGATAGAAATGAACAAAGCAGACAATGAAGCGGGCAACGCAGCTATTGACTCCCTCCTTAACTACGAGACTGTTAAGGTGAGAGTGGAACCCCCCCCCCCCCCCCCCCCCCCACACACACACACACACACACACACACACACACACACACACACACACACACACACACACACACACACACACACACACACACTCAACCACTCATATACCGACATACACACCTAGCATACACTCTTCTTTCAGCTCCTCATCCCTACCCCCCACCTTTCCTTTCTTCCCTTCTTATCTCCTCCTTTCTAGTCTTTTTCTTCTATTCACTTAAGCAAGACACATTGACATGAACTAATATTTACTTGTCTTTAATAGTAGTGCTTCACTTGCATGATTGCCACTGTCAGAATTTGCCTTTTAATCAAAGAATAGCTCTCTCTAGCTCTCTAACTCTGTGTCTCAGACTCTCACAACTATGACACACAAACTCCTTATTATAACAAGTACAAGATAAAAGTCAAGTTTACTGTTCTGAGGCTACATCCACACTACTACGTTTTCGTTTTAAAACATTGGTAATGTGATACCTGAGTAAATATAAGCACTTATTCATTTACTAAATTAACACTTATTAACGTTGAGACAATGCAGTGATAATTATCATGATAGTTATTTTGCACATATTGACCTAGTGCTGCAGCTAATGATGATTTCATTATTTTCTCGGTTAGTTGGCACCACAAATTACGAAAGCGCAAGATGACGTCTTAAAATGTGTTCAACCAACAGTTAACAGAAACAAAAGACAGAGAAATGTAGCAAATCCTCATGATTCAGAAGGTTGAACTAGAGAATGGTTGGTATTTTTAATAGAAAAATTATTATTGACTATCGATTATCAAAATAGTACATTTAGCTAATCAAGTAATCTATTGAGCTTTATATATTGACCCATTCACAAACACATAACGTCCTGGGTTTTTACTTTGCTCATTTGTCTGTGCTCTCATTCTCCGTCCTGCTCCTCTTCTCTTTCACTGTTAAACTGTCCACTCTTTTTTTAATAAATATCACTCCAGTTCTTGGCCTTTTGAGATAACTACTATTATTGGAAGAAATATTGTTCAAGAAGTAATTGCGATTAAGGATATTAATGTCATTTTAGACCATTTTCTGCCACTGATATAATGATAACGTAACAACATAATAATGCAAGTAAACTATTTCAAAGAGAAATAGACTTTCAGACAATAGAATGTGAAGAAATATTAAGATAAAATAAAACGTAGATAAATAATACCACACAACCAAAACAATAAATAAAATGGATTCTCCGTTGAGAAAAAAAGCACAATTTCTGTGCAATTGTCTTATAATGTTAAGGAAAACCCTGCTGTTTCTTCTGGCATCATGTTGGCTAAAATGTTGGTGACATTCTTATGTCAACAAACAAGCACGTAAACACAACGGGCACTATCCAGGTCAGCGAAAAGTCTGTCCGTATTTCGTACAATAAGTCGTTAACGTAATTATTAGTTACAGGTCTAGTTGCTACAAACAATGAGATGTTCATCACTGGATGTTTAGGACTATTCTCCTGGTTTAGTCAATGACCAAAATACTTTCTCTGTGATGGTTTTGTACTGGAAGTGTCTGCCACTGAAGGCTGTATTTTGAATAGAGATGACTGCTGCAAGCCAGGGTAGTTTAAGGGTGACACCTGACTGATGCGATGTGATGCGGATGTAAACATTGCTTTATACCCCTCTCAGTGGCACTGTTATCCACAATCTTCATCCTTTGCTGTTTTAAGCCTCTTTCTAGGCAACCTCATTGTACACAGGACACATACAAACATAATCACCATCCAGTTTCGGGCTGCTTTGTGAGGCTGTTCTATATATATATATTTGTACCCATGTTATTTTCTTTGCTGTATTATTTTTGCGTCCTGTTTTTCTTAACGTTTTGTTCTGTGTTATTTTGTGTCATCTGTGCCAATGCGGCCAGATTTAGCATCACTCTGAGCTGTGAGTGTGCATATGTAATTAGATCTCCGCCCACTCAAAAATCCGTTCCACTTTCACAAAGGGCTAGATGAGAACCTGAACGCGGTGCCTTGCACTGCTTCTGTTTGTCCTCCATGTGCTACTTTCTTCTCTCTCTCTCTCTCTCTCTCTCTCTCTCGCTCTCTCGCTCTCTCGCTCTCTCTCTCTCGCTCTCTGATTTCCTGCATTTCCCTAAATGCAAATCAGTGGCAAGTCAGTTGCAGCACAGCACCACTGCCGTTAGCTAGAGAAGCAAATCGCCCACTTAACCAGAGCAGAGGAACAATAGTGCAAACTAAACAAACAGCAATATTAGGTAATTGGCAGCAGAGTTGAGGAGGGTTGTTGTTGTTGTTATGATCGTGGCGTAGTTTTATGTGCTGAATTTTAGAGATGCATTTGTTGCTGATTCACAAGGGTTTATCTCTCTAAACGATCGCAGTATGTCTTGATCAAAATTAGTGCTGCTTGTGTGGTGTAACGCTTAAGAGCCATCAGTGCTCTGTTGGTAGCTGTCTGTGTCAGCCATTGTGCCAATGAAGGATACTCTGAAGCGATTCTTGTTCAACTTGCAAGTGATGTTTAGGCTTTCCTTACAATTATAATTGCCTAATATTTTATCTTGTTCGATGGCCCTCCACATCCTTTAAGATCAGTGGGGCGGAGATGACGATGCTGAGATGCTGAGACATGAAAAAGTGCTTTGGAAGCCAACTGAGACCCAGACTAGGCCCAGAGCGGTCACAGAGAACAAATGCAGCCTTGAGGCAGACTAAAGTGTCTATCTGCTCTCCATGCTTCCTTAAACTTTACCCTAACCCATATTTTGTTTCTCTCTCGCTTTCTCTCTCAACTTTCCTTGTGTGAAACCTTTTTTGCCATCTCCGTGACCTGCGCTCCCATTTCTCCTCCCTCTCTGCATGTTTCTCGTCTCGGCTGCAGTACTTCAACAATGAGAAGTATGAAGCTGAAAAGTATGATGGATACCTGAAGGTCTACGAGTCATCCTCTCTAAAAACCACATCCACACTCGCCATGCTCAACTTTGGCCAGAGTGCCATCTTCAGTGTCGGCCTCACTGGCATCATGGTGCTGGCCAGCAAGGGCATTGCGGCAGGTGAGTGTGTGTGAGTGTGTGTGTGTGTGTGTGTGTGTGTGTGCGTGCGAGCGAGCGAGTGAGTGGTAGAAAAGCATGAAAAAAATGTATAGTATTCTAAAGGCTCAAAATATATCACCTGGCCTGAATTTACCTCTTCATGCCCATGATCTGTGTCCACAGCACAATAGAAAGAAATGTGCGTTTGGAAATAAGAAAGCTTAAAAAAAACAAAAAAAAAACAACTCAAAACAAAATCAAATGGACAGAAAATGACAAGTGAAACTCCCGACTGAACTGGATAATAGAAACCAAATGAGAACAAAGCACAGCGAGCATGAAAAAGTGGCGTGAATAGGAAATAAAACAGCCTTGATGCAGAAAATGAAATCACAGCGGGTGGAGATAAATTCAGAATGTAACATGCTTTGTCTGCCTTCACTGCTTGAAAGAAAAAATGGTTTGAGTGTTATATTTTTTTTTAGATCTCGTATCCAAAGATGCATACATGACACAATAGAGCTGGATCATGTCTGTAAGTTGTGCTTGTTGCTGCCCTGTTAGGCACGATGACCGTGGGAGACCTGGTGATGGTGAACGGCCTGCTCTTCCAGCTCTCCCTGCCGCTCAACTTCCTCGGCACAGTGTACAGAGAGACCAGGCAGGCCCTGATCGACATGAACACTCTTTTCACCCTGCTCAACGTCGACACCAAGATCAAGGTAACTTGTCAGCCTGACATGAGCTTCTCCGCATTGTAGCAGCAAATTGCAAAATGTGTTTTTACATATTTTGTTTTTTCTTCCTCTATCAAGAGATCAGTAGACTGGTATAGAATAGAACGTGAAAACTGAGTTCCGTATTAAATCTGAAAAACTTAATTAAACTGAGAATTTTTTTTTTAAAGCAGCGATTAATGATGGTAAAAGATTTTAACATAGGACTGATTCACTCTTGGCCGTATGACATAGCTAACCTTTCCACTTAAAAAATAATAGGTTGTAGTCAAACATAGTATTTACATGCTTGGTGTGACTCAAGCTTACTCATCCTGTGTCATTTGTAGAGAAAGACATTATTCGTTGCGGAAGAACTGTATTTTTTGGTGATTTATTATCATTAATTTCAGTGAGGTTTTTCGAAATAACAGAGCACAATCTTGTTTTATTTGTGTAGTTTTGTGTTCTGGAGGGATAAGATCTTATGAAAACCACACAGACTAAAAGTGACTGTGATGAAATATGAGAACGTTGTTGTTGTTGTTCTGATCTACACAATCAGTGATGGTGCTCATTCACCCTCTGTTTACAGGACCTAATGATACACACCTGTTTAGACTGTCAAGATGTGGCAGGAGGGGTGAAACTGTTCTACATGTTTTCAGCTGTTTATGTTCAAGCTCTTTCAGTATTGATTGATCTACCAATTATTTTCTTGATTAATCAATTAACCGTTTTGTCCATATAATATAGGAAAATGGTGAAAAAATGTGGATTGTTATTTTCAAGAGCCCCAAAATGACTACAGCCAACTGTCCAAAATCCCAAATATTCAATATACTATCATATATGACAAAAAGCTTGAGAAGTTGCAACAAACAAATGTTTTCCCATTTCTCTTGAAAAGGGACAAATTATCATCAAAATAGTTTCTGATGATCTCATTTCTAGCGTGGACTGCCCTTCATATGGGGTTGTGACACTACATAGTTTGTATTTGTGAATTCACCCTAAAAACACACAGAAATATGTAGTCATATTTAAAACTAGTTAAAACTGTTCTTTAACTTTAAAAATGGCTAAAACTGTTCAGATGTGTTGCTCCTCTGTTTCTTCAATGTCATAGCTATCGGTTGTTTTTGTCGGACATTTCATTATCTTTTTATTTATTTATTTTTTTTACTCACAACAGCCCATCTTGCGTCAGGAAATCACATTTAAGTGCAAATGTGCTGCCTTAGAATATGAACGCCATTCCTGTCTCCAGCCTGTAATTATTGTAGGAGAAATGAATCTGTCCAGTTATTTCTCACTCATCGGTAATACTCCACTCCATTGTGATTCCCTGTGGAATGGTGCTGCCCAGCAGGCCATTACTGTCTGAATGCTTTGTTTTTGTGGAACACATTGGCCTATTATGTAGATGTAAAATAATTTTAAAACACCCCCTTACTTGAAACTGCTTCACAAGATTAAAAAAAATAATAATAATTTTGGCTTTTTTTCCATGTTGGGGGTGTGTAAAACGATCATTTGTTTATACTAATGGACTATGTATTAACTGAGGTGGATTGTGGGTGATTATGTTGTTATCAGATAGCATAGAAACGGAACAGAACAGGCTTTTACTCTCAGGGCAAGGGAAGTGCTTTATTCACCGCTGACCTTGGCTGCGCCTCAGCACTATGGCTCAGCTCAGTATGTACCGAAAGTTTTTCACGCCTATTGATCCTTCAGTTACCATGAAGGGCAGCGTCTGAAGATTCAGTTGAAACGACCTCTGGAATTGGCTGTGAATGGCTCTGCTTTAACCAGCCCATGGCTCTGTGCTCCAGCATTATTCCCCTTTTACAAGGTGTTGGAGTAACGTTGCATCATGCCGGGCTCTCGTCTGTCAGTGGCTGCTCTGTATCCGTCTCCTCTCGCTCCGTTTCGTCTGTCTCAACCCTCTGATGGTTTCCTCTAGGAGAGGAATCTCGCCCCACCATTAGCCGTCACACCACAGGAGGCCACCATCCGCTTCGAGGACGTCTATTTTGAATACCTGGAGGGCCAGAAAGTCTTAAATGGAGTGTCCTTCGAAGTGCCTGCTGGGAAGAAGGTGGCTATAGTTGGTGGCAGCGGGTCAGGGTAGGTCACCTCTCATAGAAGTACACTGACTGTCACACCTTTAGCCGTGTGTGTGTGTGTGTGTGTGTGTGTGTGTGTGTGTGTGTGTGTGTGTGTGTGTGTGTGTGTGTGTGCGTGTGCGTGTGTGCACGCACGCACGCACGCACGCGCGCGCAGACAGTCTTATCATCAGATAGCATCAGTAGATTGGGGGGGGGGGCGGTGCAGCTCACAGACAGAATGATGCTGACGATTGGTTCCACGTCTGGTTGCAGGAAGAGCACCATTGTGCGGCTGTTGTTCCGCTTCTATGAGCCCCAGCGGGGGAACATCTACGTAGCGGGGCAGAACATCCGAGACGTCAGCCTTGACAGCCTGAGGAAGTCTTTGGGGGTCATACCTCAGGTCTGAGACACCCACACGATAAAATAAACACACAAACTAATTTTCATCAACACCACGTTGATTGTCTTTCTTTATTTGAAGGTTCTTCCACACAAATGAAATGATTGTTAAATATGAATCTCAATAGTAAATGTAATGTATTTGAGTTGTTATTGATAATTATATACAACAAGGGGGCAGCATACAACAAAACAACTTTACTAGTTAACAACTGCATTAGAAATAAGACGAATTCTGTTTACTGCAGTGAGCTCAGAGGCTGATCTGAACAGATGGTACATGAACAGTATTTTTGTCATTTGCGTTCGTTCTCTTCCTCCCTCCTACCCTTGTCTTTGTATCTGCAGTCCTCTGCTGCAATAATAATATTCTCTGAAGCCTCATTTTTATTTTTTCTCTCTCTAACTGTGTTGTTGTCAGGATGCCGTTCTGTTCCACAACACCATCTTCTACAACCTGCAGTACGGGAACATCAATGCTACTCCAGAGGACGTGTACCAAGTGGCGCGTCTTGCAGGCATCCATGATGCTATCCTCAGGATGCCCCATGGCTATGACACCCAGGTTGGGGAGCGGGGCCTGAAGCTGTCAGGTTTGCTGCAACATTATGACTACTGTTTAAATAGGGTCTCCTCTGCAGAAACAAGTAAAAGAGCTGTGTGTTTTGTGTGTTTCCCTGGATGGTACACCAAGTTAAAACATTTGAAACACAGAAATAATTTCATCATCATCATCACATCATGCTTATTTGTCTCCAACACAGTCATACACAGTGCAACTTGTAGTGAAGTGTATGTAATAATAATAAAAATAATAGAATAGAATTAAATACTAAAATATAAAACAAAAAAAGTGAAATATTTTACGAAAAGGCAATTAAACAGTTTAACGGCACATTTCAGAGAAATGTAACAGTACAAATAAGTGGGTTTCAGAAGAATTGAAACAATATAACTGGTGCATCTAATATATGCAATGTATGGCAGGTGGATGAATTCTAATTATGAGTCATAGATGGTGGAAGTTATCGGTTCAGGACCCGGATGGCCTGAGGGAAGAAACTACTGGAGCATGCGGGACAGCTGTCATGCTCAAGGCAACATTTTATTTCAGTATATTGTTCTAGTATAAGGCTGCAACTAGCAGTTACTTTTATTATTGATTAATATGTCAATTATCTTCTTAAAATGACTGTTTTCATTCATGAAAACGCATTAAGTGATGCACAAAAAAGAAAAGCAGAAAAGCCTCACATTTGACAAGGCAAGGACAGACAATGTTCTGCCGTTTGTTTGATGATTGACTTAAGCTATTTTTTTTTTATTAAAGTTGTTGCAGATTAATCAACTGATAATTTCAGCTCTAATGTAATATTGATATTGTGATATGAGATATGACTTTGGGTATAGTATTATCAGAATATGGCTTAAATATTCATTTATTTTGGTCTCAATGGGTGCTTTACAGCACTAGCTGAACTGCATTACATATTTTATGATTAGCCACCATTTTAAGAAAGCAGCCTCTATCTCTGTAAAAGCTTTAACATTTGCAGGAGTGGTGTTTACTGACGTATTTTATGTCATAAAACAAAACGTTAATTATCTCTTTAGCTTGTGTTAACCACATGCCTTATTTCAGGCATCTGTCCAAAATCCATAAACAAAAACATTGACTTTGAGACAAGAGGAGGGTTTTAGCTTTTAGGACTCCTTTCTGTAGCACTCTTTTGTCCTTCATCTGCTGCCAAGAATATACATGGCAGTTGCATGCTTTGAGAAATAAATGGGACTGTGAGACACTCCAAAATGCTGTGAGGAATATCTAAGCTTGCACAGCTCTAGATTACATAAAAATTTCAGTTTCAGTCGAAAATTGAGACTTTGATTATGAGCTATTGTCTTGTAAAAGAAGTAGATGATTAACCGTAATTGAATTATTACATTTCACCTTATTCATTATGAGACTTAATCAGTAGCTGCACCATTGTTATTTTGTTGTCCTCTTCAGTGTAGTGTGTGAACGTGTTTAATGGCACATTGCCTCATTTGATCTGCACTGATAGCACACGACTGTGTAGTATTTGGCTCCTAGCATCACTCTGCAACTCATTTAGCCCACGTTAACACACAGCGTTTAACACACATAGTGTGTGTGTGAGCACTTACACTCAACATTCAAGATGCAATTACTGGCAGCACAGATTTCTTTTTGTGGAGTGACTGAGTGAGAGAACGGACAAAATAAAGACATGACTAACTTCTCATTAATTTCACTGTACGTGACGGCTGCCAATGAGTTTTTGTCAGGGGGGGAGGGGCAGTCTGGGCTGTGAGGCTCTTAACTTTCTTCACTGCTGTTCTCCACTGCCAGCAATATTTATAGCTGCTGAACTCTTCTTGGTTTCAAGAGGCCACGCATAGCGCGTATGTAATAAAGGCAAAATCAGAAACGGTGGAGAAATCTTCGTCACCATTAGATGAAAGTCTGTTTTGCCAACCATCCGTTTGAGGTCTGATGAGTCGGGCCAGAGGGATAAACATGCTGTCTCTTAAGATATTTAAATCCTTTTGGCTTTATCCTGGTTTGCTTTTATTTATGACATCTTTTGTTTTGTTTCAGGAGGGGAGAAGCAACGTGTAGCCATCGCCCGTGCAATACTAAAGAATCCACCCGTCCTTCTGTATGACGAAGCCACATCCTCCCTCGACTCCATCACAGAAGAGGTGGGCTTGACGGTGTATGAACACACACACACACACTGTGACAGACACAGGGATGCATACCTAACATGCCCACAAATGCCCGTTGTCTGCTGCACGTACAGGTCGACACCTCCCTGTGCCTGCATACACATTTAGCAGAACAAACACCCACTCTGTAGGTGTTTGTAGCTCAGTCCTGCGTCACATACCGCTGTGACATACCCACCCCACCCCCCCTACACACACACACACACACACACACACACACACACACACACACACACACACACACACACACACACCACCCCCATGTTCTCCCCTGCCACCTGCCACTGTTTTCGCCTACTTTATCTCCAGCTCGGCTCAAACCCCACAGTCTTTGTAAATGTTACATTTAATGAGAAAGTTCAGCATGCCCTCTCTGCACTTCAGAAAAAAGAGCGGGGCAGTAGATGTGGTTGTTAATTGAGATTTTCTGTTGTTTTTCATCACAAAGGTGTTTTAATATTATCATATGTAAACCAAGAAAGAAAAAGTATATGAAGGTGGATGTTGCTGAGCAACATTCTGTTGACTTAGCATCTCCTTCAAATCAAAGTTTGGGAGTACATTTCAAATATATATCGTGTCATTCATGCACTTTTTTTCCTTATTCTTTTTTTCAAGCCTCCATTATTGCAAACCTGAGGAAGTGTTTTCTTTTGGAATAGGGGGATACTCTTTTAAATCCTAACAAAGTGATCAAGCGATTGCCTTTGCGTGCTTCCAGAACATCCTGACTTCGATGAAGGAGATGGTGAAGGACAGGACATCAGTGTTTATCGCCCACAGGCTTTCCACAATCGTAGACGCAGACGAGATTATAGTGCTCAGTGAGGTAAGAACTCATCCACTTATTTTTTTACTTGATCCCATACCTTCCCTGATTAACATTTCCACTTGTAATGTCAGGTTCATAAAAGACAAATAATGTGATGGTTTAGAGTTTGCAAGTAAAAACATGCGCTGCGTTAATTGCCAGTCCAATTAGCATTGAAGGGAAGGATGATGACCTGCACTCTGCCTGACCTTCAGCACACTGTCTCTGCCAGCGACAAGAATTTAGCAAGCAGCCTCTCATTTATTTTGAGATACCTTTCTACGATGTTCGTGATGAAAACATGCTTTGTTTCGCTTTTCTCATTAACTTCAACAACAGGACACTGTTGGTAAAAGTCAATGTATTATTTTCTCCATAAGGGCTCATTAAAGCAGTCGGACTCGACTGGCTGTTTTGGTCAGATGGCGTGTCTTGTTTGTCTCGGTGACTAATAATGTATGGGCCGGCTTCCCAGACACTGATGAGGCCTCGTCCAGGACTAAGCATGTCTTGTAATGGAGGAATGGGTTATCTATACAGTTTTTTGGTCAGATGGAGACATAAAGTGTGTTTAAGAAATGTGGAAATGGGAAATCTTTTTGGTGCATTGTCACTGTTTTATTGTGCATCAGAGAAATATCCAAGAGCAGAGAAAAAATGCTGCAGAACATTACGGGTTGGGATCGAGACGCCGTGAAGCACAAAAAGACGAGAGTGAAGTCCGTTTTTAATCTGCAAAGTAAGAGGTAATGTGAAATGTAACACAGATGAAGTGACATTTTCCACCAGTGCTGAAGTCGGATAGGATAAAAATGAGAAGGTTTCTTTGAACTGCGGCGAGTGAGCATGTGTCGTTCCATGTTTCCAGAGTCAGATGGCAGGGATCAGAGGGTCGTGGCGAGGAGGCATGTTTGCGTGTGATGTCGCCATGCCGTTTGCTGGTGGTGTCACCAGCAGAGGACTGCCTGGGGTGCTCATTAAAATAACGAGCGGAAGCAGTCACGTGCTCATCTCGGGTGCACTAAAGATGATGCCAACACCCCTGCATGCTCACGGGAGGTGGGGGAAGGGGGGTGCCTTCGTTTGTGTTTGACTGTGTGGGAGGGGTGTGTGTGTGTGTTGCGTGTCTGCGAGCCCGTTTTTTTTTTTTTTTTTTTTTGCAACAGTTGTTGGGGAGGCGGCAGGGATTCTAGGGGGGAGCTGATTCTCCACAGAGTGTGTGGTCACTGTTGTTTGGTCATGACGAGATGCTAACTATAAGACTCTTTTTAACTTCATGTGCAGTGTGAGTTGAGGTTTCATGTCTTTCTTTTCTTCTTTTTTTTTTTCTTTGCCAGGGTAAAGTATCAGAGCGAGGAAACCACCAAGCCCTCCTCAGCACCCCTGGCAGCTTGTACGCAGACCTGTGGAACACCCAGAACAGTAAAATCCTCAACAGCAACAAGAGCTCGCCCGAGCCTCCAGCTGAGCGTCTGTCCCAGAAGGAGGAGGAGAGGAAAAAATTACAGGAGGAGATCCTCAACAGTGTTAAGGGCTGTGGGAACTGCTCCTGTTGAGAGGAGCGGCCACCTCCATGTCGCTACGTCCCTCACAGATGGCCTACACTGGAATCCCGGCTTTGTGCAGCATTTGGGAGGGAGCGGAGTATGGGGTACATCCCCACTACCCACCCAAGCCAAGCCCCCACCCATTTGACTATCCCTCCTCCTCCTCACATGAATAAAGGCCACTGCTCGCCAACGTGAAGGAGGAGGAGCAGAACAGGGAGCAAGTGTGTTTAGCACTGGCTGGTGTCCAGAGATAGAGCTTCTATGCCAGTTGTCTCAGCTGAAGCCAAGCATAAGAGACCTTGTATATCACATACGTGTGTGTAAGACATCTGTTAGTCAACATGGCTGCCCCACTCCTCCTCATTTTTGACATCAGGTTTATTGACATCTTCCACTGCACTGGGAACAGATGAGAGTACACGAAATGACTTGCATATGCCTTGATATTACAAAATTTGTATTGATTTTTTTTTTTTTATTATTTTCAAAATACACTCAACCTATAGTTTGCTTTTTTTATATTGGGGATGTGCATATATTGCATTTTATTCTGCGATTAGATATACTGAATTACAGATTGTTTTGCAGTATGTGTTGGTTTGGTTCTTTTAGCAGATACTGCATCCATGCTGCACATTGCCCATGACGTTTTTAATGCATGTTCTAAAAATATCAGATATGGCAGATAATCACGTCTTTAATTCGACTCACAACTTTACATGGATGTTGGATGTTTGGACTAGTGAACATGCAAAATAGCTCCCTTGTGAATTTGCCATATGTCACAGTCACATTCATGTAAATATAACACTCTGAGAATTGCAAAAAGTAACTAATAAATCATGAATGGTTTGCGCCACATTAAGAAGGAACAACTTGAAAGTCTCCTCTGGGAACATTTCACTGTCATATCTTTAAGCCTTGGTTGACGGGCCCCTTGTAATGGAAAGTTATTACAACACATTTTAACAGTGCTAAGACAGCTTTTTGGATTGTATGATCAGAATACAGAGACTTCCTCCTGAAGCTTAAATGTTCATATTTAAAAAAAAAACTGACACAATTATGTCCTCATTTTTCTGAGGGGCTGTTTTGGCTGTGATATTCACATATTGTTAGGAACCTTGGTATGTTATATCTATAAATTATGGAATGTGACTACACTGCAGACAGACTAATAAATGTTGTCTTTTGTCTAACTTTTGTCTAAGGTCTCTATGCTGATTAGTGTCGAGTTTAGTGACGAGTAGAAATAGTTGAAGATTATTTATTATACCATTAATACCAAGAAAACGATCTCTTTTGTTTCTGTTTAGATAACTCTGAGTCACAAGATTATTAATAAGCAAGAAGAAATATCCTTGTTTTTAAAGGAATAGTTTAATGACGAGATTGATATCACTACATCCAGCTGGTTAGCTTAGCTTAGCATAAAACAGCCTGCTGGCTCTGTTCAAAGACAACGAAATCCACCTCCAGCAATACATTATACCTTGTTTGTTTAATCTGTACAACAAAATATGAAAATTACATATTTTAGGCAATAGCTTGGCACTGTGCAGTTACCAAGCAACCAGGGGAGACTCCTTAAAACAGCAATTTATTGCTTTTACATTTTGGTTATGGATTCAAGAAATAAGATAGAGTGTTATTAGTGAGTTTCAAAGGTGCTTGTAGGTGTATTTTGTTGAATTTGGACAGTCAGGCGAGTTGTTTCCCCTGTTTAAAGTATTTAAGCTAAGCTAATCTAACCAGCTGCTGACTGTTGCTTCATAATTACTGTACAGATGTGACACTGGAGTCTATATTTCCCTCTACCGTTATGCCAGAAAGTGAATATACTTGAGAAAATGTCAAACCTTTGCCAAAAATACATGGATATTTGTTCTCTTCAGGCCTCTAAATATATTCAAATAAAAAAATTGATTCAGATAATTTAAATCAAAAATTAAATTACCTGAATTAGTTTCAGATTATTTTCAACACAACCATTTTGAAAATGTGTATCCCTTGATTCATAATCGGCAAAATTGGGTACAAATAGTGTGTTTAACCAATGAGAGCAGTCAAAGAATTCCCTTGAATACAAGTGGATTAGAAGGTGAAGTGTTAAATCTATGAACACAATAGTGATCCCAACACTCTCTCCTTGTGCTCATTGTTTAGTGGACAGACAGATAGTGGGTCCACCTAAAGAACCCCTGCAGCTCCATGGATCCTCCTCTGGGACCAGATACTTTACACGGCACTCTCTGTGAGGCCTTTCGGCAAGATTATAATTGAAACCGGCAACAAAAAAAAACATTCACATAACGTGACAGACCAAGCCCTGCTGTGCAGCCATTACACTGAATCAGTGCCTTTTCCATCCCCAGGACAATACATGCATAAATATGCATGAAAGGTGTCTGTATAACACATTATATTATCATGCAAAGTGTCCCCTATTTGTCTTGTTATAATTGCAATTTAACGATGTAAAACCTTAATAAAAACTACCTAGAAAACTGAAAAATAGCATTTTATCCCGTCCCCACTCTAACGCAACACTTTATGAAATATAATGATCAGAATCTTTCAGAAATCTTATTTTTGTCATTGTATTGTTTGACTATATTTCTAATTTAGGCATAAAATACAATTGCTCATTCAAAGAGAAATTCATAATATGCTAGTAAAAATATTTGTCCCGAGGTTTTCATTCAGACCTTTTAACCTGACACTTACCTCCCTTCTTCTAAAAATGTGGGACATTACACATGTCACATGATCAACAGGAAACAGCATCATTTGAGTCTCCTGAAGGCCAAGGGGAAACCAAAGTAACTTTTTTCACTCTCTTCTCTGTGTCTTCGGTCATATTGTAAGTATGACTGACAATGTCAATCTTAACGTACGTACAGTCCTGTTACCCAAATCATTTCTTATGCTGTTGTGATTTTGTTTTTTAAAGCTAGTTTTGGCAAACCACTTACTACTAAATGTTGTCATGCTATTAGCATTGATGTCATGTGGCTACATTTCATGTATTTGCTAAAGCTGTGCTAAAAACTCAACCCTGTTACTCATATGAACCATCTTCCATTTAAATAACCTTTTGTAAAATAAGTAAAAATGGCCTAAAACTGACCATTACTTATTTTGAATAGTTAATCATGTATGTTATTAGATAGTTTAATTGAAGTTACAACATGCAAATGGAGCTGATTTGGTAGAATGGCTTGTCATTGTGAGGCCTCCACCACCTCTGGAGGACGTCACACATTATAGATGAAAGTAGACTTTGATAGAGCCCTGCTTAAAAGGAAAGCAACTCGATGATTACTGGTTCGACGGGTCTCCTTTCATGCGTCAGATGTCCAGGCAGATGAGTTGATGTTAATGGCGTCCTTCTAATCTAACCTACGAAGAGATTATGAGACTATTCATTAGCGACTCCCAACAACGTTCACTTGCTCCTAACAGGTTATTCACTGATTATTCAGTGAACATAATTCATGAGGATCTGCACGAGAGAGAGTCTTGGATATTTCACTGAGCAGATTTTTTCTTTTCTGAGGCAAAGCTTTGTGTGTGTGTGTGTGTGTGTGTGTGTGTGTGTGTGTGTGTGTGTGTTTCATACAGTCAAGGACATAACCCTAAAAGTATTGAAGTAACTGAGCAATCCGAGATGGACGTACACATAGTGTGTTTGCTTTCTGGCTATTTATGTTTAAAAACTGAGTCACAAAATCTGTTGTTCAATGACCCTTAATTGTTCTGTATTTGGTGCATGCGATTAGTGCTGTTGTGGGCTGTTTGCTTGCATGTCCTTGGGAGGTAATGAGGAAGCCATCTCTCTGTTTACCATGCGGCATTCTGCAGGCGCAAAAGAAAGACAGACACACAAAGGCCTTTAATAACGTCCTTAATATGGACCGCAGCAGGAGATTCAGCCTCTAATGCAAACCACGACCTTCTACTGAAGGAGAGATTTTCAAAGAACATGCTGCTGATGCGCAGATAGGATGATATCTTCTTTTTAAACGCACTGTTTCTGTCCATGCATGGCTACATCACACTATCTTTCATGGTGATTTAGTGATGGATTCAACATGTAGGCCTAGATCTTCTTAAAAAAAAAAAAATAGTGCTGCATCCCTGGGTCCCATGAAAGCTGTTCACAGTGAACAGGTGATAAGAGGAGTTCAGCCACACACCTTCCGTGGCCTGTTGCTGAAGTCCGCCACCCTTTGTTTCATCATGATAACTGAGACTCAGGGCCGTCCCTCTGCAACAGACAGTCAGCTCACTCCCATCCCACTACAATGGAACTAGTATGTGGCCAAGGGCATCTACGCCTTGATAAATATGCATGGATGCCTCAGAGAAGATGTAGTTATTTCCACCGTTTTGTGTGGGAGTGTAAATTTATGTGCGTAATCCCTGTGTACTATATCAATGCTCCTGGTCAAAATGAGAATGAATATTCACACATGTGTGAACATGCACACACACGACTGATCCTTTTAAAGTCAATAAACACAGATATAGTGGTATTGCTATCTCTGCACATGTACAGTATGCTGCTGCTGATGCAACCTCTGAGCAGAGCCTCACATTTGTAATATACTGTACATGCATGCTGCACATACAAAACGAATGAATCTCTTATCAATTTAAATGTGCTTTAAAGGTCTTCTTCCTTTTTTAGAGCAACAAAAACTGCAGAATCTTTTTCACTTCTGATCATGCTTTCTCTTTTTTTACAACAACGTTTGAAAAAAAAGTTGACTCCACTGATTTGATAAAGTTTTAAACTCTCTTCCTCCAATTTTCTCCTGAACATTTGGTATCTTGTGTAAGGTGCTACAGGCAGAATTATAGAGATGAAGACTGAAACCTGTAGGGCTCTAAGAGGGGGTATAAAAGGGAAAAAAAACACCATAAGAATATAAATGGTATCGTTAATCATCCACTGAATTTGGACAGGAAAGTCACAATCTTCTTGTCTAAAGATGAAAACCAGAGCAAGACCTGCTGATGTCATTAGATGTCACAGGTGAAGTGACACTGAATTGGGGACTAAATCTGTGGACGTTTTTACTCTGCTAGCCGTGAATAAGAAAATGTCCCAGTAAAATTGACTGTGGGTGCTGTCAGCGAGTCCCACGGGAGTTGTTCCATTATTCGCTGTCTACGGAGCTGCTCTGGGGGTCTGTGCCTGGATGACATCATCATCATCACTGTCTGACTGTAAACTAAACATTACAGAAATAACTCCAGCTGTTGGAGGGATTTTCTATTCGAGGGTTTGATTTAAAATCTCCAAAAGAAAGACCATGTGTAGAAGTAGTTTTTGTCAAATAAAATAATAGAATCCCTCTAACATAATTGGTCAATTTTGAAATTAAATACAACTTTCTAAAAGCTAGGTGTGTCAGGAGATGGTGCCCAAAAATCCCAGAACTCAACCTATAAATTTGTTGAGGAAAAATCTGTAAAACTGGATCAAATGCCTGAGGGTCCTGGTGAGCAGGATACGTGTGCTTGGTCTGGCTGTCATTCAGTGGTCTTTAAGATTTTTAGACAGAATCAGTGTGAACCTGTGTGTACATTTCAGGACTGCTTTTTGAATCAAGCTCACCACATCTCAAACAGAGCTGACAAATTCAGACCAAATGGCCCCTTCTTGGACTGTTTGGTCGGGCACAGTGGTGCTAATACAAAGATTGATGCACGCAGTTTACAACTGTCATAATCTTATTGGAGATTTCACACCGAGTGTCAGACCTGGTGAGCGTCAAAGCCTGAGATTTCAGGATTTACATTCTGCTCTCAACTCCTCACAGCCTTTAATTTTACATGAGCTTGAATGCCAGAGTCACCTCCTGTAGATCCATTTAAACTGTGTTACGGAGAATCCACACATTTTTCACATTCAATTCAGATTAACTTTTCCACTGCTCGGCCTGGAAAACCTCACTTTATCATTATAGTGTAAAACATTTTATCACTATGATAAGTTCAGACTTATTTTAGTCAGACATCTTCACAATCATCACAAAACAGAGTTTTTATTAGTAGTCTTAGTGTATCTCAAACATTTGACTAAAATTCAAACAACTGGATATTCATGCCATCAAAATAATAAAGACAGTACCTTGATCAACCCAATTAACCAAATAATTCATGTACATTTTTTCTCGAGTATTTGGTAAAATAGTACACACTGACCCAGTTATCTGTACTGCAATGTGTCCTTATTTCCAACGTTGGTTACTGATACAGGAAATGTTTTAACCAAATGTATGGACATTTATTTCCTATACAGTACAACAAGTACAGGCAATATTATATCACATGGGAGCTAGTGTTTTACAGTGTAACAATAAAGGAAGAACAATAAATGACTGAAACATAACTTAAACAGAAATCCTGCAAAACCAAACAGGAGTGACACCAAAATTCTCAGTACTAAAACACAGAAATGTGGACAATACGATGAATTCACTTTACATCTGCGTTAAAGTATTTGGACCTGTTAAGCTTCCAGCTGTGATGGACAGCTGTTTGAGTGTTACATTAAAGGTGCTAACAGCTGTTATCAGCTGTAAACGCCGTAAGAACGCAGTGCAGAATGGCTAGCTTTAGCTCGCCAGTGGGGCACGCACAAAATGCGTCAATGTAAACAAAGCACATTCATTCCTTATTCTCTTAGGTATATTACTCCACTATACAGTATTTTTACATTGCAAATACTTATTTGCTGCTATATTAATGCTCTGAATTTGGAATTCAGCACCTTTAAGAGAACTTGTTAGTGATGCTGTGATGTGTCACTCTTTATTTCTACTTTTTCTAATTCACATTAGTATGTTGTTTTAAAATTATATGCTGTCAACTGGGAGGTTTTGAAAGTTTGTAAATGTTTTTTGTTACTTTTGTTCTGGTTTTGTTATTTTAAGAAATGATTTTCCTTGAATGCATTGAGTGTCATATCAGTTCAAATATTTTAGTTTAATTTTGCACCAACTTGATGAAAAAATGAACTTAGTTAATGAAAAACTACGAATATTGATATTATAATATAATATTTAAAAAGTAATATGTTGTACAGCAGCATAGTAAAGTTATTCTTTTGTACTGTGTTTCTTATATTCACATCATTTTAGTTTAACTTCAAAGACTATATTAATTCACGAGGATAATGATAACATCTTTTAAATACTGTATTATGCCACATTTATGATAATGGCAGGCAAATACAGTATATGACAATCAGAAATGTTCATTTCCTTATGTTTACAGTTGGTGTATTAAGTTAGGTAGATATGAAACTTGCTGAACAAATGGTTTGACAGCCTTTATGACAACAACATTATCTTTGGTGGTTGATGCTTTATATTTAAGATACAGATGATGGATGGATCTTCACATAAGCAAACCATTTAAACCCTTAATTCCAAATTTTCAACAGGAATATTCAGTATCAACATGTAAGTTTAAGTGTTAATTTGTGTAGTTGAGCCTATTATTTCATATTCCACTCGTCGCACTGCAGTAGTGATTACCTCTGTTTACTGCAAAGACATGAAGAAACTGTAATTATACCAGCATGAAAATGTTCCTACTTCGTCAGCTCTCAGTTTTGTTATCAACTTGCTGTGCTTAAGAGAAGCTGTAAGCCAATTTGTCACTGTAAAAACATAATGATGACTGCAGTTGAAAAGGTATTTTAAGAAAGGTTGATATAATTTCTGTTCTGGAGTAACTATTGAGTTCCTTTGCATAAGTCTTGTACTTTACGTGGAAAGGGAAAACATCGGTCATAACATTAATGCTATGGATCTATTTCCAAGGTTATTTGCTGTCTGTGTGTGTATATTTTAGAGAGTTATAGACAGATACTGCAGATCAGGACCACATATGCATGCCGGTGTAAATGCGGCATGTGTAAATGTACGTGTCCATGAACACACAGAACACGTTCAATGACAAGGAAAACCAATCAGTCTTTACATGCGCTATCAGTAATAATGTGTGTGACCGAGCTGCAGCAGAAGGACAGATTTAGTCTCTGTTTTATTGGGGGCTATTACGGCTCAATTGCGTATTTGCATGACAGGAAATCAACTGTTTAGATTTAATAAATTGTTTAGTTTAGCGGTTCTGTATCATTGGGCATTACTGCACATTTAGATTGCACACAGACTGAAGAGCCTCAAGATGTCTGAATTTTTATATCTAAAGAGAATGGACCTGCTATATTGCTCAAGCTGAAACATCAAGTTGGTTAATGGAAAGGTCAATCGACAAATAATCAATCTAGATAATTTATCAATCATTGTTTAGCTACAATGCCATAAATTCACTGGTACCAGTTTCTCAATTGTGAATACTTTCTTCCATTGCTATGATATCAGTGGTGTAATGTTACTATACATTTACTTGAGTACTGTACTTGAGTACAATTTTGAGGGACATGAATATTTAAATTTTATGCCAATGTTATCTTCTACTTAGAGTCCAATATTGTACTTTTTACTCCAATACATTTATATGACAAAATGTGTTACTTTTTAGATTCACATTACTAATACAAAATATAGATAAACTAATAGGTGATGATATATTATTAAATATTGCACTACCCAGCAGTATATAAAGTCATTCAAAAGAGCTCCACCTTTACCAGCTGCAACATTAAAGTGATGAACACATTAATCCATCAACTATTTTACAATAATATAATTTACATAATTCTGAAAGAGGCCATTCTTTTGCGAAGCTATGTCTTAATATATTTGATGCTAATACTTTTTTACTTTTACTTGAGTAACATTTTGAATGCAGGACTTGTATTTCAACACGGTGGTATTGCTACTTTTACTGAAGTGAAAGATCTGAGTACTTCTTCATCCAGTAAACTGAATATCTTTTGGATTACAGACAAAACAAGCAGTTTAAATGTATGTCCACTTTGGATTTTTGGGAAAAATTATGGAAAAGTTTGATGGGAAAAAACAAACATCATATTAATAAATAATGAATATAATAGTTAGTCGCAGCCCTATAAAAGTGACCGCCATAACTTCCCAGAGCCCAAGGTAACATCTTTCGACCCAGAGATATTCAATGTACGGCGATATAAAACAGAGAAAAGAAGCAAGTCATCACATTCTAGAGGGTGGAACCAGCACATGTTTGCCTTTTTGTTTGAAAAACAAATAGATTATCAAATGAGTTGTTAATGATTTTTTTTTGTCCATTGTTGATTAATTGATTCATATATTAGTATATTAGGATTTTTTGCTGATAGTGATTTATTTTAAAGAACGGTATATAAATGAATGAACTTTTTAAAGCTTTCCAAAATATATTAAGGGAGGAAAGTGTTGGTGTTTGTGTACTGACTGACATGTTTACAGTACATCATACAGTCTGGAACAGGTGGTGGAGAGGAGGACACTGAAGAAACTATCATCCATATTGGATAACCAGGACCACCCTCTCCACCACCTACTGCAGGGACAGCGGAGCACTTTCTCCAACAGAATGATCCAGCTCCGCTGTCATAAGGACAGATACAGGAGAACATTCCTGCCTACTGCTATAAGACTGTACAATAAATCACCTCGGGCCAAATCAAATCGTTAAACCTCTGCACTACTGTTTATTTAGTTGATTTAATATTATTCTGTTCTATTCACTGTGTATATAGTGTGCATTTTTTATATAACATCTTTACTATATTATAACTGTATATATTGTGACATGTGTATCTTTCTTGTATTTTTCTTTTTATATAATATTAAGATTTTTTTACCTGTGACCTATTGCTGCTCTGTAACCTATTGCTGCTTGTAACAAAATAATTTCCCCTCGCGGGATCAATAAAGTTAGTATCTATCTATCTATCTATCTATCTATCATCAGCTAGCCGTCAATGAGATCTGGGGACATACCTGTGCATTGTAACTGCAGGACATGGGACAAGATCAACTGATATTTGGCTATACATATCCCATTTTATTCGTCGTTACAATTAACTATGTATGTTATCTATGCTATCGATTAATCATTGATTTCTCTCTTTTTTATTTTACTGTGCACATCCAACTCCTATCAGAAAGAGAGAAAGAGAGAGAGAGGGAGAGGGAGGAAGAGAGAGAGACACTCAAGTCTATCCAAATATTGCCTCCAGTCCGGTAAGTGTTATGAGTGGGCCTATCATCCAGCACAGGCATACATGAGTAGCCTATTCATTATTCATGTCATTGCAGTTGCCCTGTTATGATACAGTCCTATTTGGAGTGGGCTACCTGATTTGCTCAGCGCGTCCGTCAAAGCAGTGCGTGGCCCTGCGTCGGCTGGCTGTGCGCGCTCATAGGTCGGACCGAGAAGAATCGGAGGGGGAGCAGGCAAAGTGCGCGCCTACGAGACTGCGCGCCGCAAGGAGGGGGAGAGGTCCAGCTGCAAAAAAAAAAAAAAGGAAGAAAAAATACGCCGTGACAATGGCAACATCAAGCATCTCGTAAAAGGTAGATAACAGGCGAGGGGGCGCCGCGAATCGGGAGTTTGAGAGGCGACGGCCCCTGAGAAATAGCGGCGATATTAGGACATGCTGGCTGCCCGATAGCGCGTTTCCTGGAATACGAATTCTTCCGTAATTGAAAATGGAGCGGCGGGGGAGAGGAGAGTCGCGCTGTCTCCATCATTGAGAGGCGCGTCCACCTGCTATTACTGGAGGCCCGGGCTGCTGCCGCTGCTGGTGGCGGGGAGGGTGGGGGGGGAACATGCAGGGGAAGTGTTTGCATTTCGGGGGAAAGACGCATCTCTGATACTACTGTCCAAAGCGGCCGAGAAGGATCCCATTGCGACGGGGGAAAAACGCAGTTTGGGCGCATACGCTCTGGAGGTAGGCAGTGAAAACGTTATTATGCTGCTATTTCAGCGTGCCGTGTGTATTTGAATAGCGAGCGAGCTCTGTTAGGTATGCACATGACAGCTTGATTTATACACACACTGATTTATATCCCTGCTTTGCCTGATTCGATCTGATCGGACATTTTAGTCAAAGGGAGAACACACCAAGCATGCGGTGTAGTAGCTGCTCTGCCTCCTTGGGACAGCTGTCGTAGCCTACATTCATTCGTCTCTGCTCCATCGATTACCCATTCCCTGCGAAAAAATACCCCCACTTATTCAAAACACATGCACTGACCTATTCGCTTTAGGCTCGGAAATTCAACACGAATACAGATGCCACGTGTGGTTGTTCATATTGAAGCCAGTTGCCCTGCACTGTTTGTGTGTTTTGAAGGCAAACAGTGGCCTGTGGACGTCATTTTGAATCAACGCTATGCATCCCGAGCAGTGCTGCCCCAAAATGAATAAGAAATGAATAAAGGGGGGAATAATCTATGGTCCAAACTAATGAATGATTCATGAATGGGCTATTGAAACCCAATGGGATAACACATCATCTTACAGCTAGGCCCCTCCACTGTGATAAGGCGAATAAATGATGCATAAACGGTTTATAAGCACACATTCCTAAAATTGGCCTAAACACCATGATGGCAGAGCACACACAGGTGCACCAAGGAATGTGTGAATAGCTGCACTGTCGGGTCACTAGATCAGTGGCGTGCTGTGTCTGTGCTCCCCTTTAAGGATGCCTCATGACAGATGTTTACTGGATGTCCCAGTCAGCCACACTGCGAGCCAGACAAGCCATGCTAGAGAATAATGAGCTGCAGCCCATAATAACAGCCTCTGTGCTGTGGTTATGTGGAGGTGTTAGAATCAGTTGTTAACTTTGTTTTAAACCAGGTTTTAATTGGATTACATTTTTAATTAGATAGACATTTCCTTGGCTGATGTTTATTGGAATGCGTTGTAAAATGGGATTTTCAAATTCAAATAAGACCATGGTGAAATTTATTGCCACAATTAATGATCTGCACTGCACTCAGCTATTATTGACCTGACATGACTTGGTTGGATTTCTGTTTTGGAGCTTTTACTAGCCTATTTGACAGGGTGTTTTGGACTTTTTAGCATGCATTGGGTACCTGTTGAGATTTGTTTAGTAAATTAAATGTCATGCTAAACTTGTGGGGCAGCCTGTCACTGCCCTCTCCTTCTCTAATGTGAGGACAGCAGTTGAAACCAGATGGAAGGCCATGCATTGATTAAGTCAAAGAGAGCCTTTAAGAGGGCCAAATTGAGTTGACACGTTGATGTGGGTGTCATTAACATACATGATAATGTGTGCCGTCATTGAGCCCGAGGCTATGTGACGTGTGGCAGGGGGGAAAGCCTCCGTGCTCTGGTCGCCTGTCCTTGTTTGCAGATCATAGATGCGGAAAATAACAAGAGCTATCATATCAACCTGTGTCTTCATATTGTGATGAGCCACCGAGCTCGCTGTGGAAGGTTTGTCTTAACAGCATTCGCCATTCACATCTCCTCCTGGTCAGTCTCATTGCTTTCACTGTGCCATTCTCTGTTCAGTTTCCTATTGGGTGAGAAATTGAGTCCAATGACACATTTCGACACCATGCTTCTGTTCCACAGTAGCAAGGACAGCGCTGGAAGGTTTTCTGAAAATGTGTTTCAAATGCTTTTCCGAGCGTTATGTTGCAGCAATAAAAACCAGCAGCTTGTGTACATAGTCTCTTATCTTCCCGTGCCCATGTGTGCTCTGTGGCTTCTCCTCTGCTTCAGCCTTAGGTACATGTGTTGGGCCTCTAGTACCCCGTCTGTTGAACGGGACAGAGTCTCAATTACACAGAATGAACTGATCCCCATCAATCATCGCCTTTTCTGTTAGTCACAAATGTCATGTTTCTGATTGAATATTTTACACCTTGCATGTTCTAATCACTATAATGCATGATAAGGATGCAACACAATGCGGTGTGGCAAATGGTTATTTGTGTGACTGATCATTTTTTAGTAAATAGGTATTGATAGTTAGCACTACAAGTTCTGACTTTTACAAATGTCAGAATACAGAACATCTTGTTAAGCACATACCGTGAGGGCTTTTCCTGCCGATATGGAGCCCTGCTGTGTTTTAGCTCTGCAGTTTTTTTTCTGCACATTGTGTTGCTACAGCATGGAAGCGCCGTGGCTCTGTCCCAGCCTATGTAGAAGCACGCTGAACTCATATGTTTAAGCACACTGTGTTTATGTCCGGCCACTGTATGCAGAGGCCTGCTGCGTGGACCCCAGCCCTGTGTTTGGGCTGTGACATGCTGGCTGCGGCCCAGCGGAGACGGTCTTTCTCTGTGCTGCTGCCGCTGCTGAGTTCTGTAATTAAAGGCAGAGGTAAGTCCAGGGGAGAAGGCTGGGCTCTGATTGCTTTTCATGGCCGCGAGGAGAGAGCTGCAGCGTGTCCTGAGGGACTGAGGCACTGCTGAGCTCTTTGCTGCCTGCTCTGCCCCCCAGACGGGAGCTGTTCCAGGAAGAGACACGCATTTGTGCTCGCATGCTACTGGCATGCTCATGCACACACGTAAACACACTCCAATGCATCCTGCTGCACACACACATACCACAGTGGCTGAGAGAGGCAAAAAATTACATCTGTAGCTGACAGGCAAACTGCGCTAATCTACTTTAAAGAATGCCCCGTTTTAGGAAATATGTGTCAGTACGAGGCGTGAGGCACTGAGGCAAAACTGTTACAGCCCAGTCATGTAATGAATTAAAAACAGCGCAATCAGAAAGACATTAAGGATCCCTCCCTCGATTGGCTGCTGGCCGGTATAGACAGAGCCGAGCTCAGCGTAGTTGTGAGCAGAGGCTGCCTGTGGTTGTCTTGGACCAGTGCTCTGCAGGGGGAGCTGTGCCTCCCCACCCACCCCCTCCCTCCCTCCATAGCAGCAGCCAAACTGACGAGGGCTGCTCTGCACTCTGAGGGCCTGGCAAACGTGGACATGCTCACATATAGGATCTGGGCGGGCCCCAGCACTTTTAGGGGAAAAATGGCCTCAGAGCTCTCCTCTCCTCTTTCTCTGGATTCATTCATGACAGCTGGCTGGTTAAAGTACACCAAGGGTTTAAACCATCACTTGCCTTACAAGTCCTATCAGAGAAATTCCTGTCGAAGGCGGAAGCCACAGTACTTTGAGGATCGGAGGTTTAAAAAAGAGGGAGAGAAAAAGGCGGGTTAGATGCAATTTAAATGCCAAGTCCAGCCACGTTTTCACACCGTGGTCATGAATTAGTTCTGCCATGATAATTAAAGTAATGCATCAGGATTTCTGCCATTAACAAATAAAAGTCCAATTAAAATGAGGTCTATTAAACCACTCTCCGCGTTGCCTACTTGATCTCAATATGTAGGCTGGTGGCCACTGGGACCGTGAGCACGCAGGCTTGACGTTCATAGCTCATTTCCTGCTTCCACATCAGACCCTTATATTGCAGATGGATAGATAATGTGAAATTTCCCCTGTTCTGCTCACACTCTCCCGGGCCCCCTTGTATTTCAACTCATGGGATTCTTGAAACAGATAGTGAGATGTGATGCTGGGAAATTTTAGAAGGAGCAGAAAGAGGTTGGGTTTTAATGCAGTGGACACAGGTGCACTGACATGAATGGTGTGAAAGCAGCATATTCACAACATGACTCGGGAGAGAGGAAGCTATATGACGGGGCTGGATTTTAATTGGTTTCACACAGTGCGCTCCCATGTATTGTTCCCTTTGTAATGGCACACACAGTGGCAATAACAGCTCTGTTTTTTGTTATATAATAACACTAATAGATTCATCGCCCCTTGTCTAATTTGAACATGTTTTATTTTTTTTCGCAAAATTCCTTATGTATGAGCTGGAGGTGCTGCATATACATGTTGCGCTAGAAGTACTGTCTGTCAGGGTCCTGAATGCTGGAATAATAAGCCACCTTCATTAGCCTTATCTTTGATTTGGTGGATGGAAAGGGGGGGGGGGGGGGGGGGGGGGGTAGGGTGTACTATAAGAGAGGAGAAAACAGAGGAGCTGCAGAGGAGAGGGGGCTGGACCTGGTGGGAAGATTAGAGGAAGGGCTGGACAGACAGAGGGAGAGGGGACAGAAAAAAGGGAGAGACATTGTTACTGTTGGTGGTGGGGGGTTCAGGGTGCGTCCTCCCAGCACAGCCGGTTGGAACAAACAAACGGTCGCGAGACAGACAGTGTTGTCTCTAATGGGAGAGAAGCTGGCTGTGCCCTGGATGTTTCCCTGCACCTTTCATTTTCTAAATGCTGTTTTGTCTGTTCACCACTTAACAAGCCACCAGTGCCTCAGAAAGGAACCACGCTTTATTTGCTGCTGAACATAATTACCAGCCATTCAAGACGGGCTTGTTTGCTACTCTAAACGACGTCGTGAATTTATGTACAAATATGAGACAGGCTGTATTTTGCTGTAAATCTTTTCACCGCGCACAACTTGAGTGTTTGAAATGTATGGCGTTGCCAGCGTTCGGTCTAAGATTCGCCGTGATTCATTTCACTTTAATTGTGCTGCTGTTTGTGGAGACTGCGCCATTTGCGCCCTAATCAAACATTAGTGATAATGGAATTGAATAGCTGTTTTTTTCACACTGCAACGGTTCATGTGGAAAGCAGAATGACAAAAGCCTGTTGCAATAGTCTTTCTGTCAGATACAGTCAGCTGACGAACGACGCTTTACTTTCCATTTGCCATCGCCCGCCACAGGCTAAACACAATCCATGCGCGACACATCTAAGCAGAAGTCAAATGAGAAATGTTTTTGAATATCTTAACACAGAGAATGTGAATTGGATTGCATACATGAATTTCAAGTTGGATTTGACCCTGATCTGTTGGATGATGTTGCTGATGATACAACAGCATGACTGCTATTCTACTACGGGTAATAATTATAATCATTCACAGCTAGTGGTCCTCGTCACAGGAGTGGGGCACAATGGAAATAATAATTAGGACTTCTCATTTCAGATGCATCGCAGAAGGGTGTATGAAGTGTGTAGTGTGGCTCTTTGACTTCTAGGATGTACAGCTGTGTGTATACTTGCTTGTTTCCCTGTGTGTGTTAGCCCCAGTAAGAATGACTGCTGGCTCTGGGGTTTTCTTCAGCTTGGTGACTGTTATTTCTCACACACGCACACACACACACACACACACACACACACACACACACACACACACACACACACACACACACACACGTTTTACATTATGACCCAGTATGTGCTGTCAAACACAAATAGCCAATTGTAACATAAAGATACACAAAGGGGCAGGATGCCTGCCTCACGTTCATTCTCAGTGACGTACTGGAGCTATGTCATGCCTAAATAGTCATTTTTCAACTCACCATCTCTCAGTGCTCTTCTTACCCATTTGCCCAAGTCATCATTCAGCGGCACTGTCAGAACACAGTCCACATTTATCACAGTTGAGCCAGTAAAATGCTCTCCAGAAGGAGTCAAATATGCATCTCAGCATAACCACCGCTGATAAAAAAGCTAATTCATCATTTAGTCACACAAAGCCTCAGAGATTCTTTGTCATATCTTGTATACTGTTGGAATTCAGGATATTTGGATTTTGCTGATTAATTTCCAGGCTTTCTAATACCAATGTTGGTATTTTGATTAGCTTTTTGAATAAAGAACATTTATTTTTCAATGTATGTACATAATATTTAATTTTGTAATATATTTGTTTTTCTGTTGCACTGTCAAAAAAAGACCAAACATTAACAATAACATTATAGGATGAATTAAGGACTATTATGGTTCGGGCTAGTTATTGAACCTTTCTGACCTTTTTAACTTTTTGTTTCATGTGTCAAGAATTGAAGACACTGAATGCTTTGTCAGATCCTTTGTGTTGTAGGATGCATTTGCTGATTAGAATCATACTTTAGTTCACTCTAGACTGTATTATTGAAGTAAGTTCTTGTTTGGTTGCTTTGTGTTAGGACTTTAGGGTTGATCTATAAGTCAATTGTTTGCCTAGTCAATCGACAGTAAAAAAATCTTCTTTTTCAAGCTAAATTGGCAAATATTCCCAAGTTTCAATGCCTAAATTGTGAGGAACTGCTGTTTATTCTTGTCCACTTTTAAAACAAACAGAATATCTTCAGGTTTTGGACCGTCAGTCAGAAAAAAACAAGCAATCTAAAGATACCACTTTAGGCTCTATGAAATTTTGATGGATCCCTGTTTTCTCACTTTTTATAGACAAAACAATTAATTGAGAAAATAGTCAGCAGATTAGTTGATAATGAAAATAAACATTGATTTTAGTCCAAGGCAAAACAAACCAAGAAGTCTGACCTTCTTTTAGATAGATACATCTTTTTATATTCCTTAAAGTAGTGAAAAAAAGATTTGTAGATAAACTTTGGTATTTGTACCAAAGCTCGGGTCAAAACACAGTTTTAACGTGATGTTTAGAGTATGAATGTGCAGCAGGAAGTACATTGTTGCCCCTCATCCATATAGTCCAGAAATCTCACATTTCTTTTGCTGTTTCTATTACGGTTATCATACAGGGATGTTTCTGTCACAATGAGCTAAATACTTTGGGAGCATTACAACAGCAGGTATTTTCCTTTTATATTCAAATGACGCTGTGTATAACCCGCTCCTTTGATATCTGGTCTCTGAGGTGTGTATAAATGCTCACGTATGAGCACACCTTTTTTGCCTTTTGTGTGCACTATTTGGGATTTGCTTATGGTTTATTTATGCAGGTAATTCCACTGAGAGAAAGTCTTTGTCAGGGGAGAGCCAGTGTACAGTCTGCATGCATACTTTATAGCCATATGATCTAATAGGTTTAAAACTCACTATCAAAGATGTATGCTGCTGCAGTGTTTGGGCTCCAGTGATGAGGCCTCTGGAGAGGTGGGGTAAGGTATCTATGTGCATAGTGTGTGTATCACAGTGTGTGTGTGTGTGTTTGTGTGTATAAATTAGCTGCCTGAGGGGCAGCCAGTGCTTACAGAAGCCCTCTGTGCTGACTGTTAATCCCGAGGTACATTGAGTCTACCTGGATTTAGTGGACCGGCAGAAAATTAGCAATAACAAAACACCCGTCTGTCTCTCTCCCTCTTCTACTCTACATCTACTGGGACTCCACAGTGAATGCAGTGACAGCCTGCCAAGCAGTCAATAATATGAATTTGTATGTACACATGTGCACATGCTTGTTTGGCCCTCTGAGATGGATGTTTGTTTTTTTGTGCGTGTACGAGTTAGTCCGCATTCATATAGTAATGATAAGATGCTTTTTTCATCTTACGCTGTACAAAAATGATAACAGCGACTACTGTTGTTTGGATAGCACAAAGTACAAGGAACACTTATTCAGAGGACAAAGGCTCCATTGTCGAGAGATAAGAAAAAAAAAAGAGAAATGTAACAGTTTACACTTTGACTCCATCTCTGGGGGCTTTAGGAAATGTTAATTTAAGTTCCCATTATAAAATGTATTTAAATCAGACTAAGAATTAATTCCATTATTCTTGGAGGCAGCTGGGGTTTCTGTATCCGTCGAGACGGTTTGCTGCTCCCTCCTGAGACCTGTGGGTTTTCCCATCACTTTTAAAATCAATTACCTTTCTACCTCCCTCGCCTCTCCAACTCTCTCTAAGTACTCTCCTCATATTCTTCATTAGGAAGCCCACCACTTCACCTATAGCTCATTGTGAATTGGAACTCTGTGTATTTTAAATTGTTCATGGCATATGAGTGCCTCTCTCCGATTTATTAATATGTCTTACATATAGCTGTTGGCCTGCGCAGATTGTTTCGCAGGCGGCTTTTTCTCAGCATCTAGACAATGTCGCTGCCTCAGATAAAAATAGGAAGACAATCTGTGGCTGGGTAAGACCTGTTAGCCTTATGTGACACTAAAGCCACAACAAAGACACTGCTGCTGTGGAGCGGCGGCAGCCCTCGGGAGGGATCAAGTTGTTCTCCCTTGTGCGCCATCTCACAAACATCTCACCGCACTAACTGAGGGGAATAAGCATGGATGGGCTTGACGGCTGCTTCCTATTTTAGTCATCGGCAGGTAGGCGGATGAGTTGAACTGCGGAGGATCTCTGTGCAGCGAAGTCTTCGTCTAATTAGTTTGTCTAATTATGTCTTTGTGCTGGAAATTTCTCAAATTAGTGGTATCGTGCAGAATGTGAGCATGCTCATTATGGTTGTCATGAGAATTGTTGCGGTGGTTGGAGAAGAGAAGAGAAAGGGAGAGGGAGTGTCATTGGAACCAAAAGCTCTCCACGGTCCAATTCCCTTTATCAAATACAAATATCTTGTAATGGGAGATGCTTCGTCCCAGGAATTCACAGGGAAAATGTTACCTGTGAAACACTCAACAAACCCCAAACCCCCCCTCCCGCTTCCTCCCTCCCCTCTTGTGCAGTGTGTGTGTGTGTGTGTGTGGGGGGGGGGGGCTGTGCACCTATTTGTGGCAGACCACAAAAAGGTCCCCTTTGATTTTCCCACCCTGTGTGCCAGCTGCAAGAGTGTCACAGCATCAGGGATGCAAGTGTCTTACAAGACACTTTTTGATTTGCCACAGCCCCCCCCCCCCCCCTCCTCTGAGCTTCTTCTTCTTCTTCTTCTTCTCCCGGCCACCAAGTGAGGACAAGCCTCCTGGATCGCTTTCCATTTCCCTCCCTCCTCTCCACCGCTTCTCCTCTTTCTTCCTCCTTCCTCCCTCTCTATACTTCCTTGTTCTCATTGCTTCCCCACCATCCCTCTTTCTCTCTCTCTCTCTCATCCTCCCTTTTCCTTCTACCTCCCCCCACTCCTGGGCCTACAGTAATTGGTATTCCGAGTGGCAGCTGGGATCCATACAAACACAGCAGACAGAGGGAGAGAGCGAGCGAGGCAGAGTCTGTGAGTGTGTGAGTGTGAGAGGGGGAGAGAGAGAGAGGGAGAGAGAGAGAGAGAGAGAGAGAGAGAGAGACATGGAGGCAGAGAGAAAGAGAAAGCCAGCAAGTCAATACGCTGGTTCATTAGAGCACTGAGTCACAGTGGCCGCTGCCTCGTTTGTTTGTGTTTGTCCAATACTCTGTCTTAAGCAGAGCCCACCGCCTCTGTCCGCTCACACTGGCAAACCTGACAGCAACACACCCCAGGCTGCCTGGCCGCCTGTGATAGGGGCTTTTCTGTGCCTGTGAGTATTTGGACATACCAGCTTATGAAATAATTACCAAATCAATAGCTCCGAATTAAGTCAGGCAAGGCCTTTTCTGATGAGTCTCACCAACACGTTCATGAACGGGGCCAGTATAGAAATTGCCATGATAAATATATTATTCCTGTTATTCCATCCGTTAGATATTCCATAGTTGATTATACGTCAGCAATATGAAATATTTCTGACTGGTTTAACGTGAGGTGTTGATGAGACATTCAGTGGCAGAAAATAGCAGGTCTGATTATGGTGGTGGATGTAAAGAAGACTGCCAGTTCTCTGAAATGAAATTTAGAGATGAGAAAACAGAAACATAAAAACAGAGCAGCTCCATTAGGAAACAAAAATAGGATTCTGCAGTTTTTGAAAATATGAAAGTGGACGTTCCAAAAAACAAGAGGGAGGAGCTGAGAGCAGACCACTTGTCAGGATATTGAAAGAAAGAGAGAAAGATAGAGGCAGGTTAAGAGAACAGGCTGAAATGACCTGTTCCTCTCTCCGAGGCCTGTTTATTTAGGAGGAAATAGTAATATGACGGCGGCTGTGTGGTTGTCTGTCCGGGGCTGCTGGCTCCCAGGACCCTCATGGTGCACAGTGACCTCTCATTACCACTGCTTGAGGGAGCGTGAAACGGAGGAGATCACTCCAAAGGGCAGCTGTGTAGATGCGCCTAACCTTTTAAACCATCGGAATACGTCAACCATACAAATAACTCATTAACCTTATCCATTTAAATGAAAAGCTCCTACTTTTATCCCACACACCCCTGCTTCTCTCCAGTATTAGATTTGTTTAATTGGCCATAGCACATGATGAAAATGGCAAGAACCTTTGCAGTGTGGCGTGGTCAATGTAAGCCTTACAGCAGGGCAATGGGGATTTGGCCCCCTTTGGCCCCGCCACTTAACGAAGTTGGTTTAAGATCTGGGGGCAGGGACAGGAGAAATGGAGGGTTGGGAAAGTGATAGTATGATAGCATGTGTGTGAGTGTTGTTTCGGAGGTGGCCTCCAGCTCTGTCCAGCAGCACAGGAGGGCATTGATTGGAGGAGCTCAATAGCTCGGCCCTTTTAATCACCTCGCTCAGAGGCTGTATTGTCCCACCGGCCCAGAGAATAAGAGCCGCTAATACCCCTGTGCATATGCACACAGCCACTGGCTCCCAGGCTTCTGCGGCCCCTCACAGACCCCTACAGCCACTAATCAATAGGCCTGATTACCAACAGGGAGGCTGAGCGGGCTTTGTTCTCATTTGTCAATGAAGAGCTTGCCCCCCTTTCCAAACATCTTGCCAACTTCTCCTTCGTTTGGACACAATATTGTGTCGTTTGAAGACCACGACTGCGGTGCGATGAGATATGTGACCCGCTGCACCGAGATTTGGATCTGCCGGTGTCAAAAGACTTAAAAGCTCACTTGTTCTCCGAGTCGAGAATAATGGGCTGTTCTGACCCAGTTGTAAAGAAAACATTTAGACTAACACATCAGGCTTCTAAAAATGGCATTTCTCTCACTCTCACTCTCTGCTTTGCACTCTGTCTCGTGTTTTCTCTCTCTCTCTCTCTTTCTCTCTCCCTCGCTCAATCTGTCTCTCTGCCTTCTTGGCTGTCATATCTCTTTATACCGTTTAGAAATGCTGTACATTGTGTTACAGGGTTGTGACTGATAGCCTGCCAATTTCAGCTGTGGCACATCAGAGAGGCTAACCCCCCCCCCCCCCCGAACACAGAGAGACACACATTAAAAGCGTGACAGTGTGCTCCTTTTACTGCTCTCACTGATTCCATACCTCCTGATTAAGTGTTTCACAGTAAAGCTGGGTTTTTATTTATCATTGGTGAAGTCCACTGGAAACACGGTGGCCTGTAAAACCACAACACGCAAGAGTGTCTCGACGCAGGTAAACACAGAAACTCCCTCCCGCTGTCGTTTGAGTGTCGTAGATGTGCTGCAGCTTCACACGATGCAATAGACGAGAATTATTGTTCTCTCGCGTCAGAGATTCTGAGGCCATTTATATTTCCATCTGCGCAGCCTATCAATAAGCCTCTAAGCCAGGTTTCAAAAACTAATAATATCAATGACTTTAAAGGGGAAAACAAATATCAAAGGAAGGCGGCGTATTAGCAACCAGCGATGGTGGGTGAATATTGAGATTTGAGTTTGAGGACGGTCCAAAGGGCGGCTGGCGTTGTCTCCCATGCCCTCCTCATTATTACCCCTCAACACATACAAACACACTGTCGTCTCTGACTGACACTCTGCCTTGTCTCTCTATCTCTGGCCTTTTCCCCCCCTAGCCTCCCTTTTGTCATCCCCCTCTTTCTCCCTCTTTTCCTCTGTGTATCTCCTTTCTTCTCCTTCTGTCCTCTAACGCCCCCCCCTCCCTTCCACCCCACCTGCCCCCGTCCTTTGGTTTTGAAGCCAAGCAAAGGAGTCGCCTTCTGAAGCAACAGGGAAATAATTTGTGGCTCAGAGAACAAAGGGAAATCTTCACTGTGAGAGTAATGGAATGGATTTTTGTGATGTGGAGGAAAACTGTCTCATTTTGAAAAAAAGAAAATACTGATGAAAGATCGCGATTTAAAGAGTAGGATAATACGGGTGTTATATGTGATGGATAAGACGAATCTCGCTCTCTCTCAGCACCAGGATTATTAGATTTAAAGAAAAAAAAAATATTTTACAAAAAGAAAAACATTTGTGCATTAACTATTCATCAGCTGCTTATTATTCATAACTTTATTGTGTCTCCATCATTGTTATTGTATTGTGGTGGAGTTAGCAGTGTTGTAGAAGTTGGAAAATTGCAGCTACTGCATTTTCAGGACTAAAATACTGTTTTAAAAAGGTACAATCTACTGTGGTCACATATTGACTGGAAATTCCTCAAAGCCCTCAACAGACCTCCATGCTCACTTATTGAGCTGTTATCAATGAGCTGCTTTTGTCTTGGCTCAAGAGACCGTGGATGTATTAGCAGGACATTTATTGTGCTAGAAAAGAGGGAATTGGGAAGCCAGAAATTCTGTGGATCTTTCCTATTAACGCTTACTCGTCAGTCTCTGCAACAGATATGTTTTATTATTTGATGTCTCTAACTGTGTAGATTTGTTGTGGCTCCTGATCTCGTGCAGTTATTTTGTTTTTTCCTCGTAGTATATAACCAATGTTGTCTTTTTCTGCTCTCAACAATACTTGTTCTTTGAGATGAAATGAAGAAACTCAAGAAACCGAGTTCTGTCTCTTGACAAAAAGAAAGAAATGTCACAATAGAAATGTCTCCACTTTTTAAAGATGTGCCTCCATTACTTGGAAAATCATTGTGACTCTTCTGTATTCCAGATTTATAAAGTTGTCTGAAAGTGCGTCATCATCATCAAAAATATTTTGAAAAACAACATTTGCAATTATTTCCAAAGAAGGTGAAGTGCGCCCATGATGCATTCAATGACCCCTTTCAGCTTATTGCTTGTTGGCTTTCTGTTAGCTGCAGCAGGTCTACTGATCATTCTAGTGATAATGGCTGCCTAGCTTTCAACAAACAGAAGCAAAGTGTATCTTGACTCTTAGGAACAACTGGACGCACAGACTGATGAAAGTGAAAGTAATTAAAGTAGCAGTCAGTCTGTTCTTTGTCTCACAATCTTGCACAGGACATAAAGTATTGTTGTTATTAATAACATGTTAGCAAACAAATACCCATTCTCACACCGAGACATTGGAGCAACATTAGCATTCATTTGGAGTCGCGTTTCTGTTCACTTGACCTTTTTTTTCCAGTCTCCTTTTCTGTCCTTTTGTCTCCATCGACTGCTGAGAAAAATGGCCTTTGTTCACCTGCTAGTTAACTTTGTTGTCTGTCTGGTGCCAGATGCTGAAGCATGCAGTGTTTTATCAGATCTTTTTAGCTTAAATGATGTTGGTAGGTGTTAATTTGAACTTTGGTTAGTGCTATGCTAACTTAACTGTTTCTCCCTGCTTCCAGTGTTAATGCTAATGGACATGAGAGTGACATTGATCTTTTCATCAGTCAGAAAGAAAGCGATTCAGCAAATTTACCAAAATGTCAAACAGTTTTTTTTAATGCACATTTTAATTCCGTACTCAGATTTTGATATTTCAGAAAGGATATAATGAGCTAAAAACATAATTGTACGAAGATTTTATTTTAAAGTGAGACATCGGACGTCTCGAAAAATTTCAGACGGTCCAGAATTATGTGTAGTTAGACTAGACTAACGTTTTTATTAGTTATAGCCTAAGAAGACATTAAATCTGATCATTGTAAACAATATTTTGGTTCTATGTTGCAATACATTATACTCCGAACTCGGGGGAAAAAAACGACCTCCGACAAAAATAGCCCGAGTTTGTCGACATAAACACACCTGGCGGCAGAGCAACGTGGCGCCGCACACAGAATCAAATGTTCATCATTTTTTACTTGATGTTTTATGTTGTGTTTGTGTTGTGAAACATGCTGTAACAAACGCTGTAGCTGCCATTTCTATTTCCATTCAGTTGATTTGGGCTTCTTTGCAAGCATGTGGTACGATTCAACTCCTCCTGTCCCTTTTAACAGGGTTACCGCGGATCCTTCATATGTCTTAAATTAGATTTTCAATGTTCCCCACAAGATTTTCTAGTTGTAAATTTAGAGACGGTTACTTTATACACCGTTTCTCTTCACTAAGGGCGTTGTGGTAATTGATGTTGGTCCTCTGTAGATGCCTGTGAAGCTCAGAGACTTGCCATTCAAACATCAGTTTTCTGCGGGCGTCCATGTTTTCCCGAGCAGACGCACTGGGACGCATACCGGGAATACCCACTCGGAATTATTGACTTCCGACTTGCAATGGATTGCAGCATTAAACCATCCCGCCCACCCCTTACTCACCTGCCCCGAATTTCACCCATTCTCATCTGGTCACCCTAACTATTATGTGAAGCACTTTGAATTACCTTGTTGTTGAAATGTGCGATACAAATAAACTTGCCTTGCCTTACCTTGCCTATGCAGTATATACAAAGACATTATCTCTGACATTATCGTAGTTAGTGAACAAAATAGCACTTCCTCCACACTGACCTTTTAATGTTGAAAAGCACAAATGAAATCAAAGCAAAACAAAATAGTGTGCATGGAACTCCAATACAACTAATGTCAGCCCCACAGATAAGCTATATCAATGTGTGCTATTTTATGATATTGTTACAATATGAAAGTAGAAATCCAAATTATTGAACCTCTAGATGAAAAGCTAGTGAGACAAGCTCGGGATGATTTGTGCAGCTAACAAAGCCGAGGGAGATTCTGTAATCAGTGCAGTCCTGCATCGCTCCTGCAGCCTCCTTCCCCCTTGACACAAAGCTGATAGAGGCGCTGAGGGGGGATGACCTCAGCTTCCTCCCTGGTAGCTGCTCGAGTCACAGTGTTAGTCATCTTTATCTCTCATCCTTCGACACAGTTGTCAGGGGAAACGGACCTTACAGTATAACAACTTCACTGTCCTTTTGTCACCAATGATTGCAAAGTTTTTCTGCAAGTTTTCCTTGCAACTAAACAAAAGTTATCCCGCTTTAAAATAAAAGCTTGCGTTTATTGAATTCAGCAGAGAGATACTTAGAAGCTGAAAAATATCTCCAGTCCAATTAAAGTGTTATATCGAATCCATTGAGACAGCTGTGATGCATTTTTGTGTCTTCAGTTTGGTTTAAATCTGCGTTGCAGTGTGTGAAACGTGAGTTTTTCTTGATTCTGGTGCAATCAATGATAAACAGTAATTGCATTACACTGGCACATCACGCTGCAGTGGTAAAGATGTTAATGGAGATTTCAGCTGTTTAGTTTTTCTACATGCCCGCTCCGCACAGATTGCTCTGTGAAACATTTTTTAAAACATGGCCACAATAATTCTCTAACCTTAACCATGTGTTTATTATTGTAACCACGATGACAATGGTCCCCTAAACGTAACGCAGTCTTTTAACCCAAAACATGATCTTACTCTAAACCTAATCAAGTTTTGTGTGCCTTAACTTTTCCAAACCTCACTCATATTGTCACCACATCATAAAACACATTTTGTTTTCCAACCCTGACCTGTATCGTTTTTGTAAGGAACAGACAAATACCGTCCTGCTGATAGCGGCGCATAGATCGAAATAAACATATTTAATTGTTATATTTGAAAACTTGTTTGACATAACAGAGATGAGATACTTAATATGTCACAAAGAAGCAGCATTTAGAGCAGCTCGTCCCCTTAATTTCATTTTTGTAATGATGAAAAGCAGTTTTATTCAATGGGAAGGGTGGAGATATTCACAAATATGCTTTTCCTTGCTGTCCTGTGAAAACTCAAAATTTGGTGACTTTGAACTTTACAATTTAATGTCACATTATGTGATGAGAAAGTCTCCTACCTGTTATGTTTTATTAACCATTTAAAAACCCATTGGACTATCTGAAAAAATGCATTGTCAAGAGAATACAGAGCTGTTTTTCTGAGAAGTTAATTTTGTTTTTTATCTGTTCCGCTCAAGGTAGTGCACAATAAAAGGGGAAAAAAAAGATTCACAATCAGTACACAATGCTATTTACGCATTCCATGATTGAAAAGGAGCCGGAGAAAAAAATCTGCTACATGCAGATACATGGTTTTCACAGCTCGATGTGACCAGTAACAATACTGGGCATGATGTATTAAAATGTTGATAAAAGAAATACCATTTTGTGAAATATTTGGCCTTTGTTATTACATTTGTGTATTTTGTGGCATGTCAATTTAATTATAGAAAAATCAATCATTAGTTTTACTGAAGCTAATTTAATTTATGAATCAGTCCCATTGCTGCATCGTCATCCACTCATTAAAGCTACAAAAGCAATGTGATTTTCTTATCACAGGTCGTTCAATATGTACTTTTTTTTTTTATTTGATATTAGATACTATTTTTGTCATAGAAGGGGTCAGGAGGTCAAGCTGGCCATATCCTAAAAGATCCTACAGGAGCATTCAGATTCCCAGCTGTCATTCCCTCCACATCTCTTTCACCATCTCCGAGTGCGAGGAGAGAGGATGTGAGGTAGGAGGTTGCCTGTGCATGCAGCCATTAATCACAAGCCCAGAGGTAGTAAACACTCTTTGATGGTCATTAGAAAACAGTTCTATTACAGAGGTTACTGTGTCTAGCGGTTAACCTTCTCCTCTTTGATGTATAGCAGCGTGGGTTTTTTAGAGCGGGAGGTGGCGGCAGAGGAGGAGGAGAAGAAGGAGGAGGAGGGGGAAGCATCCTCACCTAGGCAGGAATGTCCCCCTTCAGCAGCTTTTGAATCGTTGTGCAATCATAGTGCAACCTTTTGTTTCCTTCCCCCAATGCTCCTCCTGCTACCCCCCGCCCCCCACCATTCCCTTCCTCCCCTTTTTTTCTCCCTCTCTCCTGTCATCTGAAATGTGCCCTGCATAAGTGGAGGCAGCTGCTTAAGTGCTGAGAGAGGGAGGAGAAGGGGAGAGTGGAATTGGAGGGAGGGAGGTAAGGGCCAAAGAGAGAAAAAGAGAGAGTCTGACTCACAGTTAGCGTTGCTTTCCCTCCCTGAATGCTGCAGCATCTACTCCTCCCATTGCACTCAAGGTCTCTCTCTCTTTCTCTCTCTTACACACACACACATGCACTCATGTACATGCACACACACACACACACACACACACACACACACACACACACACACACACACACACACACTCATGTTTTTGCAAGCATAAATAAGCTGGGTTCAGTGTTTTACTTGAGGTTTCTGGGTTGTTTAAAATAATCTTGTTTTGTGCCGCCTTGGTGCATTATTGACTTGAGAGGCTTTATTGTCATCTTGTTTTTTTGTTATGAAATTTTAATGCGGACCCTCATAATTAGGGTGGCTGTATTTGATGCAGCTACCAGCCTTATCACTTGCTGTTGTGCATTCATTGTTGCTGGTGGTTTGCGCAGGGATAGTGATGCAATACAATAAATAGCACACGGTTAGAATAGCACCAATTGTCTCTGTCAATAACATGTCAGATGAAATGTCTCTGGAGCTTAAGGGCAATTTGGCGAGGGTTGGTGCCTGTGTCTTTAGTGCTCTTGAGGCAGCGGGCTTCATAGCTAAAAGCACACTCCCCTGCAGTGGAATTACATAGTGGCGGCGATGCCAGCAAAAACCCAGAGCTTTTATCAGCTGTCATTCACACAGGAGAAGCTGTATTCTGGCAGCAAGGCCACCATGGCATGCCACAGGACAAAAGCCTAATACTGGGCTGTAATTGTCGGGGAAAAGGGCATCTAACGAGGTCAGAGAGGTGTTGTGGTGAAGTTGATGCACTGTTCCAATGACAAAACCACACTGTGGCCTTGATTTGAATCAGCATGCGCACTTTCAAAGAAAACTCTGATATTCTTGCATCTCTCACATCAGTTATATGATGTTGTTTAATACATAGAATGTGTGACTAGATCTGTGAATAGAACAGGTGTGAAATTATATAATATTAGCCTGTGCATCCTGATTAAAGCAGTAATGTGATTTTTAATAATAAAACTGACATCTCTAAATTACAAAAACTCCTCATACCTCAATGCACTACAGTAAGCATTTACAGTCGTGGCTAATTATTTTTAGGCAATTAATCAGTCAGTTGAACAACAGGAAAGTAATCAGCAACAATTTTGTTAATTGATTAATTCATGTTTTCAGCTTTGTTGTGGTTGATGGTCAGTGCTCTAACCCCTTCCATTAGGGCACGATGATTTCATTGTTTTATATGAAAATTACCTGAATACCTTTTGGTTTTGGACTGTTAGAATCTTTCACTATTTTCTGGAAATTTATAAAGCAGTTAAAATAGGAAATAATTGTTAGTTATATAAATCCTTTTTTTCTCTTTGTTTCTTGCCACAGTGCAGGTTCTGTGTTTTGAATTATAGCATTAATATCTGTGTTTTATTATCTTTAATATTAATATCGGCTACTTCTTGTAAGATAGAAAATGTCAATCAATGTGCTGTGGGAAACACACATAACTTGTGTGCTACTTTATAGCTGCAAAATGACATGATGAATTTGGTGTTTCTGTCACAAACACCAGTGAGCTTGACTCCATGTCGTGTGGCAGCACTCGTCTGCTGGAGGTTGGAGAGGAGTTAGACAGTGTCACATGGCAAGTGACTGCCCCAGATGTGTACAAGTTATGTTATTACTGGTCTTGGTCACAAAGCCCAGTCACAAAGTGCTGGGCGGTATACCGGTTCAACCGGTTCAACCGGTATACCGGTTTTAATTTCCTGTATGATATGAATTTTTCACACACCGTCATACCGGTGTATAGCCGAAACAACTGCTGTCACTCTTCAACAGGCAGCTAAATATATTGTTCGCCGCTACTAACACTAATAGTTGTACATTTATAAAATTTCACCGCCGAACGGCATGCTGGGTACAGCTCGCTAGCTAGCCCGTTAGCTAGTCTGTTAACAGCTGGGAGAGGCTCCGTCTCTACAGTAATGTTACATTAAAGAACAGAAAAGAGCGATGCAGGAGGAACAAAGAGAGACTGGAGATGCACCAATAGAGTCTGTGCCCAAGAGAGGAGCTGTGTCTGCTGTTTGGAAGTGTTTTGGTTTTAAAAAATCCGTCGTTTTGCGAGTTTGGAGTCACTGTTGTTGCCGCTGGTGGTAACACAAGCAACTTACACCACCTCAGCAGAAAAGGGGAGTTATTTTCATGTGTGTAATAGATGCAATCTGAAATCTCGAAAACTGCAAACCTTTCTACGTCATATTTTTATGTTTGGGTATTTTGGTTAGACACATATGCAACGCTGATTAGACTGTAATATGTGTGGTATTTGTTATAAATGTACGTTGGTACATAGAGGGTGATAAGAAGCTGTACAAGGAGGGACATAGGACCCATGGGAATGTAGGTGAAGGAAACAGGAAGAGACAGAAGACACACCACACAAACGGCTGTTCACCGCGCACTGCCGGCCGGTTCTTGTGTTAAAAATGTCCGCTTAATAATTAAATGTGAGATAAAATAATTTTCGGCGTTAATTAGTTAATGCGAAAAATAAATACCGTGATATACCGTGAAACCGGTAAAATTAAAAAAAATACCGTGATACAATTTTTTTGTCATACCGCCCAGCACTAGAGCCAAGTTAATTGGACCTTTAGTGTATATTTTACAGAGACTTTTCAGTTTTTCAAACCAAGAGGCAGAGAGGTGTAATACACCGAAACTTGAGTTTGAAAGTTTGAGAGAGTGAACTCACGCTCCACCTGCGTTTGACCTCTTCAGCATGCTGATATCCTTTGTCGTCACTATTCACAGGTCAGCCGTTCCATAAATACCACAGGTCAATTTGATAAACATACCACCATTGTACCTCATTAAAAGTTGTTTTCACCACAAAGTCAACACCGTGTGGAGTAACTGTGTAGAAATTCTATATTTGGTCACCATATGAAAAGTTAAAGGAACAGTGTGTAGGATTTAGGGGGGCGCTATTAACAGGAATTGATTCATAACTGTGTTGTCATTAGTGTATAATCACGTGAACTTGAGAATCGTTGTGTTTTTGTTAGCTTAGAATTGAGCCGTTTATATTTACATTTGTACCGGGGCACCGCCATGATTCTACTGTAGACCAGAACTGGCTCTAGAGAGAGCCTTCTGTGTTTGTACGTTACCTGAAGGCCACTGTAGTTCTTCAACACGCTTGGAAAGGAAGGAGTGAGTGGAGTATTGACATTAATGCGATCTGCAACCTAACCACTAGATGGCACTAAATCGTACACGCTGGTCCTTTTAATATAACAAACTAAATGAATATAGTGAATGCAAGAATCATTGATTTAGACTGACGAGAGCACACAAGTTATTATTACATCACCAACAGTTTGTTTTGTATTAATTCTGTAGTAATGATGTATGAATCCTTAACTATTATCATTATGTGCTTGAAACTCATGTTAATCCTTTCACACCAAAGCCGAGTAGTGTTAAGTGTCAAGCCCAGTTTGGGAGAAACATCATGGACGTTTGGACTGATGGCAAATGTGGGTTTATACCAGGTCAATAATGCATCACTGAATGTACTGTAGAGGTATTGCACTGCTGCAACAATAGAAAGCTGTGGTTATACACCCAGTGAATGTTGTGCATGTATGATGACTACATTATGTATAGTGGTGAATAATTTTCCTGCTGTTTTATTAAGCTCATGTTTTTTTAGGCCAGAAGTGAATTTAAATCGACATGCTAATATTAACATTGATATTTTCGACCTGAGATGATTACAGTCAAGGTGTCTGACTTTACAACATCAAATTGAGACACACTCAAGGTCTGTGGGATATTTTTATGGATGTATTTTTTCTCTTAGTTTCCTCATAAATATTCATGATCAAGGGGCGGGCCTACAGGTCAATGCGGGATGTGAGGCTCTTCTGTCAGATCACTTGGAAAGAAATCCAAGAAGCAGATCAAAAACACTGTAAATATTCAATCTTTTTTTTAAATGAATTTTACATGCCAAGGACTGTGTCATGCAGTCATACGCTTCTTAAGTACAAACCGTTTTTTCTTGAACTGTTTCATTTATTCATAGGTTAATTATAGGTACATATATTCAGTTTTGAAAGGCTATACAGGATGCTCAAGCAAGAAGAAATCACTAACTTAAACTAGTTTTTCCCTCCTAACAATCCTGTTTTAGGATTACTCTAGGTATCCATGGGTGTGGCCCAAGGACACAAGTATATATTGGTGACCGGAGATCAGTAATGCACAGTTTGGATGCAACAGGACGATCAAAAGCAGGCTGTAGTTTCCTGATGAGCCTTGAACACAGTCCAAGTTGGCTTCTACTATATGAAAACTAAGGAATACAGAGCATCCTAAATATACATCAAAGGACAGATGATGTTTCTTTCCATGCCTAACGATGTACACTAAGCTATTTTCAAAGAGAGGGATGCCTGCACCGTTTTCTCTTTGTTTGTTGGTGTAGTTGGGTCCCCATTAGATGCAGTATCACACCAGCTATTCTTACTGGGATTTATACAAAAGTATTCAAAACAAATATAATAAACATAATGACAGTACAACACCGTGTCCTGTGTGAAAGCAATTGTCTTGTTTTACTACTGCAGTTTACATGATTACATTTCTGCTGTTCCCACAACAAAGCTATTTTGATGTTGGGAAATATTATGTTGGTTATCTATAAGAAAATGGTGTTTTGCACAGTATAAACTCGTGAAGCAACTTCTTCTCCTCTGGTGTGCAGAAAAGTGCATAGATTTGTGTTTTCATTTTTTAATGAGTTGCGTATTGTTGCACGACAGATGATGTAATGTCACACGCCAGTCCTGCTGCCACATGCTGCCATCAAGTAAAAGAAATAGACCTCATATATCAGCAGTTGAATGACTTGACCTCACGAGATTCTGCATTAAACATAGTGTTTTGATAAGCATGCACACATATTCAAGGAATTCTGGACAACAAATGCTATGATAATAGCTCTTTAGCCTTGTGTTAACAATAGTCAAATAATAGAGTAGGCAGAAAGTTGAACTTTTGTGCGTCATATTTTCTGTGGTACTAATTCAACACGCGCCTATCCACTGACAGGCCCCTTCTGAACACAACTTCATCCACGTTGTAACTGACTTGTGCCCAGTTTACATTTGAAATGTGATGTGGCGTTTTTTTACTGTAATGATTTGTTGCAAAATTAAGATGGCTTGGGTAAAATTACAAAGCCACACGCTCACTACTCTGATGCGAATATTTATTTCAATTATTAGAGATTAACATTTCTATAAACTGACTTCATCAGGATAAAATACAATGTCCCCATATCAACAAAAAACCTAGGAGGAAAGACATAACAAATGAGGGTAGGGATCCACTAAATAGAAATAGGCTATATGTCTACACATATAATGCTTACATTTAATATTTAAGACCCGAAAAATCAACAAATGAAATACATTTTGGTGGATTTCTTTCCAAATTTGTTTTCTATTCACTTTTATCATGCATTTCTCTTCATTTAGCTTGTTGTTTTCTTCATATGTGGATATTGTTGTTTCAGGCTCTCAAGTTGATTTCTCTGATGTTAAACACCTGTTTAGTCAGTATGAATTCCAGTCAGGTAACTGTTTTCCAGAAGTGTTGATCTCTTTTTACTTCTTTTACGTTTGCATTTTTTATTTTTTTTTGGATATCAGTCTATTGTCAACAAAATAGAGATTAACAAAATCAAACTGCCTGACAGAAGGAGAACTCGCCGACAGCACTGTTTCTACCAGTGCGATATGCATAAAACAGACTCAATACTTCTGCTTTTACTACCCCCCTGAAAAAAACAGTGTACAGAATTTGTACCTTTTGCCATTGCGCAAAACATTACTGTTTAATTGCGACAAAAGTTCTTGTAGGGTAGAGCCGGTATGAAAGTAGCACAGGACAAAAGTAAAGTAGCGATTTTTCTCCGAGACCATGTGAGTATGATGTGTCTAACCATTTCAGCACGAACAGCATGCAACACTTATCAGAACCACAAAAAATAGCTTGCTCAATTACTTGCTTACTCTATTACTAATAAATAGAATATATTACTGTCAATAAAGTTGTGTGAATATGAAATTGAATCACTGTTATAATGTTGCATTTTCTTAAACAGTTCTACTGTTCATAAGTTTGTTGTAAAACATTTTATGAAATTTAAAATATTAAATTAAAAATGAAATATGATATATGATAGAACATCATTTTTTACAATTTCATATTAACAAAGGATATTGTTTGACAATTCTAATAAAAACAAGAATAAACTATTCAAGTTTATACCATTGTGTGACTTTTGACCCGACTGACTGTGTCGAAAGCAACAATGCAACATCAATTCATACCAAAGCCAATCCACAGTCGTACAAAATAAAACACATGTGAGCTGTTGATCACAACAAAAATGTGGTTCTGTCTGTAACATTATCTTTTAAAATGACGTTTATCTATAAAGTGTTACTTTCGTACCGGCTTTCCCCTCGTTTTCTGACACTGTACCACCTTCAATACTTTCTGAATATATTAAAAATGCAAATAATAGTAACACCGTCTGTATTAATGTGCTCATTATAGCCCAGTTAAAGAGGAAAACAAGATCAAGGTAAATGCTCAATTAAAGCTTACTAACAGTAATGTTCCCCAGTAACCTGAGTTTACATGATTTTAATTTTTTTGATGATCAGGTTTGTTGTTGTAAGGGTTTGTTGCAGCCTGCAGAAAACATCTTATTGTTGTCTCAAATTAAGAGAAGGAAAATTCACTGATGTGTATTGGTTTGGTGTTGTTTTGCCGTGTGTAAGTGGGACACTTTTCGATGATCAGAATCAGAACATAGACAGAAGTTAGACTAAACTCTATACGTGCCACAGTTATTCACAAGATTGACATGTAATCCACGTTAATCTGGTTATTTCTACCTTAATTTGACTAACATGAGCCTGGATGTTTACATGACATTTGAGATAATTGTAGTATCACCTTAATCTGGTTGAAATGATAATGGAAGGAGGCAAAGGAGGAGGCAATTACCTACTGCCCTACATTTGAACATAAGAATAAAGCAAACCTAACAAAAAAATATGCTGGAAACGTACTCTGAAGGGCTAATGACAAAAAAAGGTTGCTCTGATGAAAAAATGTGAGCCTTCTCTTTGAATTTCTCTACCCTTGCTGTTTTCTTCTTGTTGCAAGGGCTCATCAACAACAGCGCCATTCTGTTGGAGGAACTATTTGGGATATGAGAGTCTGTCTGTGCTGTTACTGGGGGAGAGTCTCTGAATGGCTGCCCTGGGCATTGAGCAGAACAAGACACAGAGTGAGCTGAAGCAAGCAGCTCTGGAGAAACAGCAACACTCTGTTATTCAGCCCTTGGCCTGTGCTCCAGAACATTGTGTGTACATCTGTAATCTTACCTACCCCCTGGGCTCACAGAGACACCCCCCCTCCTCTCTCACCACCATGTTCTCTCTGCCTCTCATTCGCTCTCAGCCCTCATGTCTATACACTTTCTCTCCTACTCGCTCAGTTGCTCTCATCATCGCGTCATTCCCTTTTTTCTCTTACACAAAGATATAGTCAAGCAAATACACCCACGCTCTTTCTCACATTGACACCCATACACAAACACACCAAGGGCCTTGAAGATACACCCATGTGTGAAGATCACACTGTCTTAATGTGTCAGAGTCACTACAGCCTGCTCAATTTTTCTATTAATTAAAATGCAACAATGACGTAAAGAAAAAGAAGTCGTTTCATTTTGGGGTCATCCGTGGCTTCGTCTTTTCAGCTCACTGCGATGTGAGACTCGCCCAGAGACTTCGTGTATGTATGTGTGTGTGTGTGTTGAAAAAGCAAACATTTTTTAACTGAAATTGAGCTGGAGCTGTGAGTGTTTAAATATACATGAAGGAGAGGGCTACATGAATATGATCCTGTCCTGGATGGTGAGCAGTTATGAGCTGTGTCATGTGTCGGCGCTTTCGACTGCTCTGTGCAGGGCTTTCATCAGCCTCTGTCACTGAGATGCCCCCCCCCGCTCCCAGCTCCACTTCACACAGTGTAATAAAGCATTCATACTCCCTCTCTGTTGCCCCGGCTGTTCTGCCGCACCACTACACGTAAAAGTCTAAAAGCCTGCTATTGTTGTGTCAGTGAGCATGTGCAGCTCTTTGATGTGCATCGACGTTATATTGCCCCATAGATACATCAACCAGTTACATTTTAAGGATTCTTTTAAAGCATGTATATTTCTAACATCTTTTCATCCTTTGTCTCTTCTCTGACACTTCAGCTGTACAAGGTGATCGCCTTGTTGCTACAAGGATATCTTCCATGTGATGTATTGTAGTCGTGTGCTGGTTAATATGTTTCCTTGGGGATTTGATGTGGCTGTCATGCTCCGGGTTGATGTTACCATGAGATCACGCCTGCACAAATCTTTATTATTTTCATTGCATTATGCGCATACCAAGTGTTAACTCAGGTTTTCATGGTTTATATGTTTATTTCTAATGTGAGGCATTATAAAAACACATCTTTTAAGCTCTCACAAAAGTTCAAAACAACAATATATTTTTCCTCTCGCGTATTTTCTCAGAAAGCAGCAGCTTTCCCAAATGAATTTGAATGCCATGCTTTTAGTGCCAGGGTTGTTTGATTATCCACAGAGAGGGAGCTGTGCTGGATTCCATTCCTTTCATCATGCTTTAACCAGTGTGAGCTGGCTCCCTTGTCATATTTTATGAGAGGTGATTTCAGTGCCTCTCCTTTATGCAGATGATTTGGGCTGCCCCTCCCCAGTATAGTCTTCAAGAGGTGGATATTGGTTTTGACAAGAGAGCTAACCCCGCCACCTTCGCTCTCACCAGGCTGTCGTCCTGACTGCTTCACCAGGCTGGATATTCTGGGCCTTATGCTAATGCAAATTACTCTTATTGAAGGGGAAGATGCCGGATGCATCTACAGGTGTTTTCAGAATGAGGCTCAGTGGCAGGAATATTAAACCGGGCTTGAAACCTCATTGACCCTTCACACTCCCACATGGATGAGAGTAGATTTATATGCTGCCACTGAGCCATATATGCTCTTTATATGCAGTAATACTCCCAGTTAATAATCACATCAGATGACAGGGGTCCATGGGCAAAGTATTCATTCAAATTTATGGATTACAGGTTGTCGCAGAGCCTTTTTACGGGATCATGCGCTGCCATTTCCTTTCACTGATAAGTGTTCATGCTTCCTTTGCCCACTGCAACTGAATGTGTGCACATAGACCCTGCAGGGCTTTCTCCTGTAGCCTCTGGTAAGCTGCACACCTCCGTCATGTCCCCACACAGAAGGCATTGATGGCAGTATGTAATTGTGGTGAATAGGGATAATGAACAATGTTAATGGCGGTATTCCTGGTCCTGGTTCAGCTCTGCTATAGTTTCAGCATGAATAAAGCCACATATACAAACCATTACCAAAATGCATGCAAATCTACTTTAGAGCTCTTTGCTACAAGACTGAAGTTAAGGTTAAGTTAAAGAAGTCACAGCATTCACTTAAGAGGGTGATCATGCTTCTGTGTCGATGCCGAAGCTGGAACTATAAAGTCACTATGATAATCATGTGTGTCCTTTTGCTTTCCCTCTATCCTCTTTTACAAACTAAGTAGAGGGCTTTGCATGATTGCCTGCATGAGTGTTTCCCCTTAACGCTGCATTGCTTTTGTCCACTTGTCCCTCCTTCATCTGTGTAATTGTATGCATGACGTTTCAACTGTAAATCCCAGCTGTTGGCAGGTTGTCTGCTCCTGCAGTGCTGGGTATTCTGGTAAGCCATTGGCTGAGGGCTATTGGTTTTTCTTAAGCTGGCAAACATCATGAAAGATAACACAAAGAGGAGCTAGGTACTTTTTATTTCCTCCTTCGCCAGTCGAATAGATTGGAAAAAAAAGCAGTCTGCATTTGTCTCTCCTCTCTCCCCGCTGAAACCGATAGAGTAGCTGTGTGGAATAAAGGAGATGCTTCTCTCTCTATCACACTCCATCAGCATTATTTACCAGACCTGCCAGTTGCTTTGTACAGCACCTCTCTCTGCCAAGTAGGCGACTGGCGCACGACCAGGGGCTAGTGACAACAGGCTACAGTGGAAAGCAAGGAGAGCTGTGTGGACGAGCCAAGTCTATTCATTCCCCTAGGCCGCTGAGTGAAGCACAGAACTCTATCTGCTCTCACTGAGGAGAACATAGCACTTTATGGATTTATTTTATCATACGCTATGCTAGAAATGATCACAAACCCGGCCTATCTTTTTGAATCGGAGTAGAAATGCCAGATAGAGTGCAGTGTTGCAACACTGATATGGTTATTCACAACCATTATAAACCTATTTGTTAACCCTGAGCTGAAGTTAAAAGGCTCTGAATAACCGCAAGGCTTTGAGCGTGCTACGTGTATGTAGCCTACTGAACTGGAGGTGAATCACACGTGTCAGAGAGGCTGTAATAAATGCGTGGTTCGTTTGTCATCCCCAGCCACACTCCCATCAGCCCCCCTCACAGAACCTATGGAAACATCAGCACTCTGGGCTTGGAAATAGAAAAGTGATTTTTTTTTTCCACTGTGTGTCACAGATGGTGGGAAAGCCTTTGTAATGCTAATATAATATCACACTGTGTCGGCCTAGCTCTGCAGTTCGCTCTGTGTGCCAAGCAGCCTGGCTGGGGAGTGATTTACCAGTAAGGAGAGAAAAAGACCTCCCTCGGTTTACACTGAAAGGCTGCGTGGTTGGCGGGTCCCACCGCTCGGCCTGCTGCGCCCGGGCACGCCTTTACTTTATTGATTCCATGGTCCGTCCAGTGCTATGTACTGTTAATTAACTCTGTCTCCGAGTGTTTGTCACATTGTGTGTGCTTATTAAGAAGGATATTACTAAGAGGGGCTTGGCATTAAAAACAGCAGGCAGGTTATAGTAAATGATTTTCAGAAACCAAGGCAAAAGAGAGCGAATTTAGACAAAAAGAAAGAAAACCTGCTCACGATATTGTAACATAAATACACAAATGTGCTAACATAAAATATGGTTTCCTTGTCCTATAAAAAGCAAGTGTTTCGAGTAAAAGGTGCCTTACTCCCATAAATGATGCCTCTAACTACCAATGTTATGCCACCTCCCAACAAACGAGCCAATGGCAGGCCACTTCCTCCAGTGTTAACCAATGACTTTGAGCCTCCTTCCATGGCAGCGAGTCAGCTGCCGGAGAGGAGGAGACGGGGGCATTGATGTCTTTCTCTAGCTGCGCTACGTCACATTGTTGTCTATACGATTTCCAGCCCTCATCCCTGGTATTTGAATCACAAGGGGGAGCGTTTCATATCCTTGCTAGTAGAAGAAGGGTGATCTTGACTATCTGAAAGAGCATGCTGGATTAAGGGGGTTATTTCCCCAGAGGGGGGATATGAGAGTGAGTGTCACTCAGACAGCACTCACTCTCACACACTGCCTCTGCATGTTGCCAGGGAGCTCCCCCCCCCCCCCCCCCCCCCCCCCCCGACACACACACACACACACACACACACACACACACACACACACACACACACACACACACACACACACTTTCCTCTCCTTCCTCATGTAATCCTTGGCTTTTTGCTTTCTCTCCCCCTCCTCTTCCTCTGTCTCGTACACATCCTCTTCCTCATCGTCGCTAGTAGCTCGCCTTTCCCTGCTGTTTCAGTGCTGCCCTACGGGGAATGGAGAATTGCGTGTTTCGGAGGATGGTTGTTATTCCAATCACACCTCCGATGCAGCGAGGGTCCAGTAAAGTACAGAATAATTGGCAGGTTCCAGCAGCTACAGACTGGCATTCTATTCTAGTATAAGTGTGTGTGTGTGTGTGTGTGTGTATGTGTGGCTGTGGCTTTGATGAGACGGGGCTGCTGTAGGTGCAGCATTCGGAGGTCATTTCATTAATTACTAGCTCTTGTGTTACGTGCATGTTCTCACATTCTGTTAGTCAGCCTGTGTAGTGATGTAGTGACAGTGACAAAAGAGCTTGCCACTGACAAAAACAGAAATATCAACCAAAGGACAAATGACCACTGACGTATAAAAAAAGAAAAATGAAACCAACATTTTCACAGTTTAGTTAAACCAGCCAATAACATATTGGGTGGTTGAAATTTGGCTGCAGTTTTCTGTCTGTTAGTAATCTCACTCAATATTTAGCCCACCTCTGCATCATAACTCACTAATATTGTTTATGTCTGTTTTAAATGTGACTCTATTTTTCAGACAGTAGAGTAATGGTGCAAGTGGAGCAGATGTTTGGTAAACACACACACCAAATTAACTGAGGGTCACCCTGGTCAGAGGTCAGAGGTTGTATGTGCTCATCCTCCCAGAGTTACTGACTGATAGGACTCCGGGGTTGACCACTAATACACATCAATGGAGTCAAGCAGGGCAGCTAATAATGCATGTGGGGTATCAGACTGGGGACAAGCGTCAGGGAAAATAAACTGGTGCTATCTGCTGGCAAACATTGACCCGCAGACTTAATAGAACACATCTCCCATAGGTACACTGCTCTATTGATTAGCAATTGATGGCAGTTGTAGCCAACACTGATATTGAGTGTGATTTCGCATTCTTCCACCATCTCCGCTGTAGGCACAGGTCTGTTCTTGTAGAGGTTGAATTAAAATAGGGACAGCGTGGCTCTGTGTCGCTACATGTGCTGTGCTTTTTTTTCTTTTCCCAGCTGTGAATGGAGGCCAGCACCATAGCGACCATCATCACTTTTTTGTCCTGGTGATCCAGTCTCACCTTTATGGGCTTCTCATTATGAAGGACTTTATATTTAGTTCTTACATGAACAGACGTGCACACGGTAGACACACACCGTGTGTTTCATATCTCTCTACATACATAACCAGAGCCGCGTTGCTGCAAATGTTCATTTATAGTGAGGAACACACACACACGCGCTCACTTGTGAAGAGAAGAAAGGCAGTGGCCCCGAAAATTGCATAAATGTCAATTATTCTGAAGCTTATGTGCGAGAGGTAGAACAAAGTGGTGGTAATAAAAAATATTGATCACTTCAACCCATAATGTGTCTGACAGCCATTGTTGTAGCAGAAACAGGCATTGACAGAGTGCCTTTGCAGGCATGTAAACCTGCAGGACATTATGTAGCTGTATTAGCACTGATCACCGCAGTGTAATGGCCCCCGATCCCCCCAGCCTGATTTAGATTCAGAAAAGCAAACGAAGCGTAGCTCTAATAAATGCACCTGTTGGAAACATGATAATTGCATCTCTGATGGCTGACCTTTTTTCACTGTTGCAATAAAGATGAGTTGATGCATGTAAGTGTGTGCGTGTGTGTGTGTGTGTGTGTGTGTCAGTCAGGAGTTCAAAGGTGTGGTCATGATTGGTAGTTTTGTCTATGTGTTTCTGGGGGGTGGATGCATCTTCTGTATTTATCAGCAGTTACTCATACCTCAGCATGTTTTTAACTATACTGAGTGGGAACACTGTGTACATGATGAGTGTGTATGGGAATGCGTGGGTGTGAATGTGTGTGTGTGTGTGTGTGTGTGTGTGTGTGTGTGTGTGTGTGTGTGTGTGTGTGTGTGTGTGTGTGTGAAGTTGTATGCAGAGGCTCATTAAATACGCAATCGTTTCATAAGACTGACCCTTCAAGAGCAGTGGGTGGACCAAGCATAGATTTGCTCAAATGAGCAAATGAATCTGTAATATGAAAGTTTATAGTGTGTAAACCTGTGTGTGTGTGTGTGTGTGTGTGTGTGTGTGTGTGTGTGTGTGTAGTACATATGCATGTTTAAACCTACACTGCATTCCCAGTTTCTGTGATCAAATAATTTAGCTTTACATGCCTCTCCCATTCTTCCTCTGCACTGTGTGTTCTTGTGCGGGGCTTGTTACATTAACCTCAGGCTAGTCGAGATGATTTTTGTGTTATCGTCATCACATTAACTGGGTACTGGCGTGCATGTACCGTCAGAACATTGCTGTACATGGGAGCAAGATATATCCATGGTGAGGATGCCATTGCTTCTGTCTCATTAGCAGCAGTGCTGAGGCCCTGAGCTGCTTCTTGTGCCCCATTGGGACAGCTGATGAGGCTTGACGAAGTGACCTTTAGCAAACTAATCTACTTTTAACACCTTGCCTACTACCTGCCTTATTGCCATTCTTCTCTCTGTCATTCACCAGAGGGGCCCCATCCCCATTTAGACTCCATCACTTTTTTTGATATAAGCAGGAGCCTTGTTTTCATGTTTCATCTGTACGAACGAAGCAGCATTGTAAACACATGCGGCAGCAGTCTCTGGTGGCATGCAGTAATGTATTGTAATCGGTTGTTTCTCTCCTCTCTTGAACTTCCCTCTGCTTTTTTTCTCTCCTGTCCTAATCTCTCTCTGTCGTCCTCTCCTTGCTACTGAAGAGCTCAGGCTATGCAAAAAAAACAAAAAACAGTCCAGTTATCAGCTAATATTAAATAATTTGAAGTTATATATAATTTAAAACATGTTTGTTTTCTTTACTCATTGAATATTGTGTCTGTATATATAATTAAAACTTTGAGAATAACTCATTTAACAATACATTTATTCGCCATCTCCCTCTGCTGTGTATATATTTCCATGATAATAAATACTTAATAACTAATGAGTAACATGCAAACGCCTAGGTGGAACATCTTCATTATCCGGAGCAGTATTTCACAGTGTATTGATTAAATATATAAATGTACTGTTTTAAAATAACTTTAATCATTTGAAATTAAATTTATTTTTAATGCACACAGTGTCTCAATTTGATGAACCTCTAATGGCTTCCCTCCATTTTATTACAATGGCTGACACAATAACATGAACATGTCTGAAATACACTTGAAAAATATAATACAGTCTAATGCAATAGTTGTGAAGCCAAAGTAATAAGCAGCTTGTAATATAATGCAATACAATACAATTCAGCAACAAGGTGTTAATGTTACTGTATTTTGTCCAGGGTGTTACTCTGTTATGCAATCCAATCCACAAAATTAATCAGTACATGATTGCAAAGGTAAAATTTTCTCTTGGGACCAGTTTTGCATGGAATCATATTTTACAGGTGTGTTTTTCCACCCCTTGACTAAATTTGACCGTCATGGCTAATTTTTGTAAAGAAACAATAAGTACTTAATTGATTATTGTAGCAAAGCACTTTGTCCTTACAATATGCTATTTGCATGTGGAACCTTGAGCTACATGCAGGTAGCCACATACAAGCTAACAAGCTAATGTCCAGTTGGACATCAGTAGCAGTCCCTTCGCTGCTCACAGCTTGTTTTTTTTATTTATCTATTTATTTATCTAGTTCTATCTACAGAGACCCAGAAATGAATAATCAAAATCATGCATAAAATAGGCTATTACTTTAAAACTGGAGATGCACCGATACTTATAGCGCATATCGGTTCGACACTGACTCAAATAGTGGGATCACGTATCAGAGAAAATGGGGGGGATCTGGTATCGGATACCGGTATTTTAGTACATAACAATTCAGTACATTTATATCTATGTATTTATTTGTTACATTTTGTTTTACAAAGTTAGGAAGGCAATGTTAAAGTCAAGGCTGATGTTTCTTTACACATCAAATAATGATCCCAGTCTCTTCCACACAGTGAGGCAGACAGCTTATCAATAAACACTGGTATCGGATCGTTACTCAGTAGCGGCCGATACCCAAAGCCCAGGTATTGGTGTCGGGACTGAAAAAGTCTGATCAGTGCATCCCTACTTAGTACCCTGACCAAATGTACAGACACTCCGTTTGCTCACGGTCTACAGGAGCCTCATACACAGTGAATGCGAGTACTTGGAGCTGTTAGTGCCACACTGACTAGAGACTCCTTAAGGCTGAAGGTTCCTTGTTGACCTTGGAAATAGCAGCTTGACAAAAACAAATCTCAACACAAGGTCCAACTTTCTTGTTTCCACATCTCGCGGCCTTCCTCTGTGATTGGAGCTGCTCAGTTGTCATGGAGATGGTGTGGTTGTCATCAGTCCTGGTTGATTTAGATTTAGGTTAATTTAAAAGTGAAAATGATAAAATTGTGTTTAGAGTTCAGCAGTCTGGAGTATTTCTGTTGATACTTGGGCTTCAGATTTGTATGCATAGTACCCTTTTGTATCTGTATACAATGAACAAAAACTGTAATACAACATTTTCTTTCTGAGAAATATCTCCACAGACACCCAGTTTGTAAATACTGTATATAGATATTGCAATACTTTCGTCAGTGGGCCATAGGCTCAATCACCATTGTGTTGTGTTAGATAGTGACTTAACAGACATTTATTTTAAAAAATTCTTCAAGAATGCCACTTTAAAGCAACTGACTCGATATAATTATGGGAAAAATATTTTTTTGCTGTTATCACATGACTGAAATTACAGCACATGTTGTATTTAGGACCAGTATTTGCATTGTGCATTATTCACAGTGTAACTATTATTCTGTTTAAGCTAAACGATAAATGAATGCAGATGAGAGAGTTAAAATCCGCTCATCTCTGAAGCCATGTACTGAGCTAGGATAAAATTCTGTGTCATATACTGTATCTGAGCAGAAGCATGATCTCATTAAGAAGAAAATACTAATTGTACAGTTTCCTGAGAAAAAAAAAGCTGGATTTTGACATACAAGCAGAGGCCTGCACCTTTATTGTGAAGCAGACTGAGGCTTTAGGGGTAACAGTGGTTACAGTTGTCCAGATCTGGCTCTGCAGGTTTTGCTGTGCTGATAAAGTTCCAGCTCTATAATCCTGATTCACAGTCAATCTCTACCTATCAGATGATTCCTGGGCTCTTCAGCAGTCTGTGATTGACGATGATTATCTCAGGCGTATACCATATCTCTGCCATCACCACGGCCATGTCAGGGATTTTAGCTGAGGATGTTTGATCAAATACAGAACCAAACAGCTGACGGAGTAGACTTTTTTCTCTCTCTCTTCATGTGTCAGAGACAAAATTATTGAGCTGTGTCTTTTGCTGCAGCACAATATTATTGTTTAGTCACTATTATTGATTATTGACTTTGAGTGGAGTCATAATTTTACAAAGTTCAATTTAAAAAATATGATTTTTTTTAGTCATTAGCAAATTGGAATTATAAAATAAGAAATTATAATTTATTTAAAGCAGCTATAATCAATATGTTTAAATTAACATTTAATAGAATGACTGCATGTATTGTGAAAAGTGTCACTTGCAGTAGTTAACCAACAGAGAATCATTAACCTATACTCTTATGCTTTATAGCACCTACAAATCATTGTTTTGGTTTCATGGCTCGCAACTTTACTTTTTATTTTGTTAGAGCAGAAAAGCTCTCACCTGCTCACTTCCAAACAAAATAGAGAAAAAAGAGGAGTGAATAATGGACAGAAACATGACTCAGAATGAATGCTGTTTCACCATGTCAGCTGGATGTGTAAATTAGCAATTGTTTGCTAACATGTTCACCATATTAAGGTGTCTTCAGTCAGTCCTTTGCTTACAGCTTGGTGCACTGTCCTTAAGTGGCTAAAAGAGCAAGTTTACAAGTTTTATTGCAAATTTTAATTCATGTTAACATCTGTCTTATTATTTCATGTAATGCTGATGTGTGCCTTAGTGTGACATACATTATATCTATACTGAAAAAACTCTTATATTATAATATAATATTGTGCTATTGATTTCAGTTAACCAGGTCTAATTACAAACACTGACTACTCACTTGTTATTGCAGGCACAGAACATATTAATGTGTTGGCAGTAAGTCGGCTGTGGCCTGTGCGTCATGTTCAAGTAAAACATTAAACAGGGAGATGCAAAGTGTTTGATCTGTCGCCCATTGACAGCGTTGCGTCTTTGACAGCGTTGCGTCTTTGAGGTTGGCTCTGTGTGTCGGTGCCCTTAGCAGAGGAGAGCTCTGACATATCGGCTGTGAGGAGGCCTGTTGACCTTCGACAGAGCAATGCTCATGTATGTGAGAGAGAAGAGAGAAAGGAGGAGAGCCGGAGAGCTACTGCTTCTTCTCCAGCATAGAAGGAACATACCGAGAGACATACTGAGGCATGCACGGCACAGACAGTGGCAGGACGACAAGTCCACCTATCAAGAGAATGTCAAGAATTGAGGGGGCATGATGGCTTAGTGGATAGCACCGTCACCAGATATCAGGACAGCAGAGGCCTGTCTGTGTGGAATTTGCATGTTTTTGCTCAATCAGAGCTCTTCCCTTGATCTTAGATGCACATGTCGCTGGGTGTTGGAGAAAGTTTGCCCTCTTGACAATACTAGGACTGGTTCAATTAATTCGTGATGGGATGAATGAGGAGATGCCATTTTCTTATTTCTTTGAAAGTGAAGATAGTTTGTGTTGTTTTCTTTTTTTTATTTGAATATTTTACATCATGAGACTTTGTGCCTGGAAAGGTTGTGGTTCCCTCTGTTGGGGTGTGTTGTGCTGGTTGCGGTCACCTACAATTAACCCCGCTTGTGTATATGATTTATTGCCAGAAACAAACCCCGAAGAAGGGCGTCTTGCCCGAAACGTCCATCTGGCAGGATTAAAAAGTCTATTTGGAGTGCTGTCCTAGTCTTTCCTTTTTTTATCAGCTACGTTAAAGATCCAGCACCCCGGTCACCGAGGTTTAATTTAGGAGTTGAGCGCATTGTGTCTTAATTTTTATGAATTCATAGTCTGACTCGGCAGGTGAAGTATGTACTGGACATGAAAGAGTCTCTGCTTCTGTTGAAAGATGCTCAGACCCTCGCTGTAGATCTGAGTGAAGGTTTTTTTCCCAAATTTAGAAACTCTGGCCTTCAAATTGACAGATAAGTTCAAAACAGCTCATTTCTATGATTTAGCATTTCTGTGTAGCTGTGCCTGTATTGTATTGTATTTGTGTTTCTCTGTACTAAACCACCTATTACTGTGAGCTCACTAGCTAGTGGCGTGTGAGGCAGACTTCTCAGCTTGTCTGCAGCCAGCCGGTGAAGCCTGCTCTGAAACTGTATACCTGTGCTGAAAAGAGGAGTCGCCATTTCAGCGCTGTCTGTTTGGATCAGTGTTCCCTGTGGAGCTATGCCCTCTTTGAGAGCTCCTCTGTTGGGGATCTATTCCTTGACCCCTAACTCTTTCCCTCTGTTGACACAATGGGCCCTTTGTACCTACGAATACTACTGCTGTGGGACCTTGCTTCGTATGTTTGGCAATTATACACAATCCCACTCCAGCCATGCCTCTTGTTGCCGCTTCGCTGGAGAGAAACGCAATCGAATTGAGGAGAAATGCAGTGAAACGGGGATCCGGGAAGAGGCTTGCAGGAATTAGATTGTGGTACTGATAAGTTCCATATAGAGCGAGTAAACATGTTCTTATCTTGTTATCCAGCTTGCACATTAACACATGGTGTGTGGAGGAGGTGGAGGAGGGCTTAAAAGGATGAATCAAATCCTAATCATTCTGTTTGACTTTTCCCACTCTCTGCTCTTTGTCTCTATTTCTGTTTGTCATCGTGCAAAGAACCCCGGCACACATGCAATGAACAATGGCGGGGTCAGAAGTGCTAGCCATTTTCCTACACCTGCTGAATGCTCCAGAAATGAGTGCTTAGTGATTACGTGCCCTAATGTGTGGTGTTTAAAGAGCAGTTTCCAGCTGCAGAGTTAAATGATGGTGCCCTCTGTGAAGTATTAATGATGTGGATGGATGAATCAGGTCTGCACAAACCTGTTGACGGCAGCCGCGGTGCTCTCTTAAAGCTGCACCCAGACATCAGGCTTAACCGCTTGGCAAATTGGACATGCTTGTTGGCTGTAGCTCCAATTTATGTGCACTCTCTATTGCAGTTAGTCCATCTTCATTATTGAAATGGCCTCTCGTCAGGTCTTGACAGAGTGTGGTGGAGATGGTAAAGGGGGGGGGGGCATACAGGAGAATCATGAATAATGTGGAGAATAAACACATTCGAGGCATTGGAGCTGGCTGGCAGGAGGGGTGTTGGGAGTGTTGTGAAATGCCCGGCTTCCGTTTTTTTTCTCCGTCTCACTCTCTCACTCTTCGTGTGATTGTATGTGCAGCCTCTTCCAGTGGATGCTGATGTTGTGGATCCTCAGCCTTGGGGCTTTGTCTAACACACATGCAATTGGGCATAAAAACACACACACACACACACACACACACACACACACACACACACACACACACACACACACACACACACACATACATACATACTGAGACCCCACTGCACATCCACAAGCAGCTGTAGGCGCTGAGCTCTGGCAGGACCTCTGTAGCCTTACCAGCATCCCAGCTGTGTGTTGTGTCACTGTCACTCTGGAGCCACACTGCTCAGTGGCTGCAGCCTATTTGTAATAGGTTGTTGCTGTGACTTCACTTTTTCTGAGTCTGTGGATCGTTGCATTGATAAATCTGGACTTAGCTCATCTGGGTCAGCCAGTTCAGGAGGGGATATCCAATACCAATTTATGCTTTGTTGAAGGGGATGTACCTGTTGTCAGATGTAGAATTTCAATTTCTCAGTTTGCCGAGTTGATACAAGATGACCTCAAAAACATCTCTTAGCTCTGTAAAATGCCATGTGCACTTAAGCCTCGGCTTTAGGAGTAATAGCGCCTCTCTATGAAGAGAAGAACGGGTTCTAGCTGGGTCTACCTACAGGGTTCTTGTACCTGCTGCACACATGAGCAGCTGTGATGGCTCATGAGGTAATTACCCACTGAGCCGGTGTGTATCTAACTGTAAGCTGAAGCAGGGGTTCCCTTCAGGTAGCTCTCCCCACTCAGGTCAGTGAAGAGCTAATGACATTTAGAAGCAATAGGATGAAAGAGATGGCACTTGTTTGTAGTCAGCTGCACACTACCTTTGTCTTATTGTCTGCCGTCTGTCTTAATCTCCCAGCCACAGTTTTCACACCACAAGGAGATCATGTTATTAGATCCCCTCCCCTGGCTCATTTGTCATCCTGCAGCACCACTCCTCCAGAGAAGGAGCTGAAAAAAAGAAAACAATATAAACAGGCAGGAGCCCACAACATCAAATGTTCATCATTTACTAGCCCAGAGTCTCTTGTATCATCATTATTCTTTCAGGAATCACACAAGGTTAATATGCTTTTTCTTCTCTGTGTCTTCACCCAATGTTTAGGAAGCTGAGAAACGTCACCCTCTTCTCTCTCTACCTTAACGTATTGTTTTGTTTTACATTGTACACCAGTGCACTGCATCCTGCTACACATGCACTCAATCATCCCCACCCCCACCATCACTTGCTACAGTAAAAAGTATTGCCAGTGTCACATCTTTTTAATCTGTCTTCTCTGAGCCGGGGTTTTTTCGTGATGCCGAGGCGCACAGAACGGAGGGAGTCGGCTAATTACAATAAACAAATATGCTCAGAGCTGCCTATGTAAGGTTCGTATAGGTTAACGACTCTGCTATAAATGTTAAATGAAGCTTAAAATAGGATAGTATGGCATACAGTTGCCATAGTGATCTCAGCTGTGACTCTTTGTGTACTTTCTTGGTTGGTAAAGTTTAAATTAATCTTAGATACGAATCTGTGATACAGAGAAGAAATGAGTGATTGTTTGGTGCCCCAAGGGACCCTTTGATGTCTCAATCATCTTTGAAGCTTTTTCTTCAATTACTGCAACTTCATGTTTGTCTGCCTTTGTTGTAATGAAATCTAATATAATGCTGTTAATGTTATTCTGCATTAGACACATGTCAGTCACCCTTTAATGATGCCTTTCTCACACACTTTTCTTTCTGTTTGTCTCTGTCTTCTCTGTTTCTCTCTGGCTCTCTCTTTCAACAGGTGGGACAGTCAAAATGATGCGTAGGAGGTGAAGCGTTGAGCCGTATTGATGGATGTGTTAACAGACAGCAGTCTCACATTGATCGTGAAGACTTCAGAACCAGAGAATGCAAATGTAGTGGAGAACACAGGTGAAAACTTTTGTCTTCCATTTGTTGCTCGTTAACATAATATCTAACTTTTTTTAAATTAGAAAATGTGCATAAAAATGTTAATTTTGCCTTTCTATTATTTGACTATTTGCTTTGAACATTAAAAGATACTTGGTTGTCGACCTAGGAGAAGAATTTCTGATATTTCTTAGAATAATCAAGCATTTTGTTAGAATACATGAAAGCTTAATGACAACAGTTTCTATCGCAATACCTTAAAAACTTTGAAAAGACAATTAGTATTACCACAAACCATTGAACTAGCTTTCTTAAATTAGCTTTTCACACTCATTTTTAAGCTCTTTGACAAGATAGGAGGGGGTGAAACACATCCTGTCTTTTTTAAATGAAAAGTGGAAAAGAAACATTAAATAAAGCTTTTTAAGCTATTGATAATCCTCTCTCCTGGTGCTTCCCCAACTCAGAAAAATTTCATCTAGCTTCCTCATAAAAAAGGTGCAACTGTGAAAGAAGGTGCAACTATTTATTCTTTCACTCTCATTCACAGTCATTAGCATAGGCAAAAGAGTGTGTTTATTCTAATTTATTTAGTTTTTATTTAGGTAATACCTGCTTCCACTTTGTGATTTCTCAATAACCTAAACCATGTATTATAATGATATTTACTTGATGTAAGCTCTTGATCTAAAACCTAATTCAATTTATTCAGCTGTGTAGCTCCTTCCGTGTTCTGAAATATAAGCTGATGCAATGTGCATTTTCCAAGACTCATTCAGGCACTACAGCCCCCTAAAGTTTACCTCTACCAAGCAGCACTGATCCTTAGATGAGGTTTATCTCAGCGTTTCAGCTCTGGTCAGGCTCAATGGGGACTGACCGGTCCCCACTGTGAGAATCACACAGATTATCCCCAGCACTAGTCTGTTCCTACAGAGGGAAAAGAGGATGGAGAATGAGAGTAGAAAAAGAGCGTTAGAAGAAAGAGTGAAAGTGGCTCCATTGAGCAGGAATAGGGCAGCTCTCTGAGGAGGATGGCCATGAATCATGCTGCAGTTACTCACCACTTATTATGAACATCCTGTACTAGCTGGATTGATTTCCCCCCACCATTCACAAAATGTCACATAGTGAAGATGGAGCCATAGGTAGCAAGCGGCGTCTGTGGCTGGCCTACCAGCTCGGATGAGTGAACGCCCCGGGTGGCTGAGCTGCAGAATGGCTAGCTCGGCATTTTACGAATGTAAAAGCCTCCATATAGCAGGGATAAGGAGACGGGGAGTTGGAAGAGAAGGAGATAGCGAGCAAAAAAAGGGAGAAGGAAGGGGACGGAAAAGGGGGGATGGGAGTGTGGAATGATTTCAAAAAGCCATTAAAAGGAAGAAAAGGCCATGTCAGCTGTTTTCATTTGCATACTCCATATTGTTATATTTGAGCTGTTGTATTCCTTTGGTCACATGGGATGAAGGCCTGAGTTTGATTCATGTTAATATCAGGGATTTCATGTTTTTGTCCCATTTATAAAGTGACTGAAGGTGGATTGTAAGTGAAGAGAGAAAAAGCGTGGCTGTGTGTGCATGTGTGGCATCTGACACACTAATAGATGAGGCACAGACGCCAACTTTTCTCTCTCCTCGTGTCCATGACCATGTCCATCGGCAGCATGGGCTTGTCTCCCCGCACAGCCACCTGGCACAGGGCAGCCTGGGCTAACCTCAGGTGGATGAAGCCCTGAATATCATGGCTAGAAAGATAGGCGAGACTCTTGAGTGCTAACTGGTCTGGTCTGGTCTGGTCTAGTTTGGCGGTGGTCGAGCTGTCTAGCACGGCTGGGTTTGGCAGAGCTGGGGATCAGAAGATCCCCACCTCCTGCCAGCAGCCGGGACCTTCCATATGCTCAGTGGTGAATGTCCATGCCAGCTTGTGTGAGCTGTGTCACATCCAGCCTCAGTTTCTTTTCAAGGAGTACTTCTGCTGATAACACAATTACAAAACTACAACTGTGTTGGGATTATCTCCGAAGGTATAAAGCTTGTTTTTATTAGTATATGAGCTGCTCTCTCTGGAAAGCTAGATATTGAATTCTGGCAGCAGTGAGTGTTTTGGATGTTTATCTTGTTTACATTTGCCAGCTCAGCTGCAGTAGTAACATTACGCTGTACCGTATCAGTGAATATGAAGCTGCTGATCCCCCTTTGACCTCTAATGTCAAACTTGATTTGTCATCTACAGTCATCGCTGTAAGACCCAGTGTGTGTATGTGTGTGTGTCTGTGTGTGTGTGTGTGTGTGTGTGTGTGTGTGTGTGTGTGTGTGTGTCTCTGTTTGTGTACCTTGTGTACCTGTCTGACTGACTGATCTGTGGCACATTCTGAACAGCTGAAGAGCTAATGGTCCAGCTGGAGACAGATGGCCTCTCGATAACACTATACCCCCAAGCCAATACTCACACTCTATCACTCTCCCTCTCACACACACACATCACTCACACACACACACACACACACACACACACACATATGCATGCATGCATATACACACACACACACCCACACGTACACACACACACACACACACACACACACACACACACACACACACACACACACACATCTAAGCATGCACACTCTCTCACATACACATCAGACAATCACATACACGCACACATTGGAAAGGATAGATTGTTAATCCATTATAAACCCTGAGGAAACACATTTTTCAATGTGAGTTTAATGTTTCACAGCAATTTTGAACAATCTTTTGGCAATATCAGGTGGCAGCTGAGGTTTCATGCGAGCATGGAGGGGATAAGGGAAGTTAATTTCTCCCCTTTTTCGTAATTTCCCTCTTTCTGTGGCTTTGCTGCTTTGTAGGGCTAATTAAAGAGATAAGACAAATATAAAGAAATCATTACTTATCTATGAGCTGGAAAATTACTTGGTAGATTTCAAGCACTGGCGCTGTTTACTTATAATTCCAATAAATCTAAATGATTTGTGTCCACACCTGGACAAAAATATCATGGCTGTCCTCCTATGCACCTCTCCTTACAACAAGTGTCATACATTGGAATGTGGTTCAAAATGTAATAGTGAAAAGAGAGCAGTTGTTAAAGGTATAAAGGATATCTGTCGTCGACAGGGAACATGTGTCAGTAACATGTTTTTGCTTTGAGGTCATTTTTGCTCACAGATTGAAGGGAACTGATGGCAAACGCTACGCTGTGATGCTTCTGCAGCCTCTTTCTCAAGTTCCTGCTATAACAGTTTGTTGACTCCGAAAGGAAGAGAGTAGATGCATATTTCTCCCGAGGTTTTCTTCATTAAGGGCGACAGTTATATGCTAACAGTTGTATGCTTTTAGTAGGCATTCTTGTTGCTCCGATGTGTCTGCAGGCCGCAGACCCAGAGAGACCTTTTCTCAGAAATTTCATTACCTTATTAAATCACTCCTAAATTATATCCATATTCAAAGATGAACTAACTGCTAATACAGCCATGTTGAATACTGTTTGTTAAGCAGTCTTTCCCTCCAGCATTTCTCACTACGTCAATAATGAGGTGCATCCATTCTAAAATGGGGGACGTTGCTAGTTAACCTCTGTGAACACATTAATTGATGTGGTATGTTTTTCAATTTACATTTTTTTTGGCATGATTTTAAAGAATATGTGTGAGGAAGCAGCTTGGGATTGTAGAGGGAGGCAGGTGTAGATGATATTGGTTATACAGTCTCCAACATATGGGCCTGTCGTGTCCCATGTGTACGTACCTGCCTCCGCTGCTGTCATCTAATTATGCAGAGCAAACAAAGCTATCTGCCTGCTGCTACAAGCCCGCTTCTGTGGGTTTTGATAGTTTCTCATCAGATGGATGTCTTCAACTGATTAAGACATTGTCACAGTCGACCTGTCGAAAATCACCAAAACCTACTTTCAATTTAGTCATTACTGCTATTGTTGCTGCCTAGCTGTGTAATTGTGTAGTATATTTTTTACCTCGGAGCGAAGTTGGATCTGCGTCTATACAGATGAAATGCTAAAAGGAGGGGGAGGTAATGCAAGATGACTGTATTGATTTGATCATATTTATTGCTCTTGGGTCGGTAAAGGTAGACCGTTTTTTCCATAAAGTAGGTGATTTCTGAGCTAACATTATTGTCAATTTAATTTTGGGGTAACTTTTTCTACCCTCTATCTATGAATTAAAGCTTAATTTAATACAACATTTTAAAAGATTTAGTAACTATTATCTCATGAAATAAGTATTGCATAATTGTAGAAGTTTAATGATAAAATTGCTAATTTTGTTCTGTTGAACTGCATATCCAGCAGCTCTTTCAAACTTCCACTTGTGCCACCATGCTGACTTAACATGAGGCAGGTGACTCCCTTTGTGAGTGACCTGCCTTGTGTTTTATGTGTTCTGTGAATTTGGTTGGAATCTTTACGTCTGTGTTTCGTCTCGCCTTTTACATTTGAAAATCAACCAGTAATGGTTGAGGAGTTGTCCCAACTTGACATTGTTAATACCTATTATTAAATCTAGTACCAAAACTGAAATATTAATGTTTAAGGCTGGCATCACAAAATGACATTTTGAGCTCTAGGTGGTTAATTGACACTAATTGCATTTCAGCAGCCTGGAACAAATGTCAGCATAACTACAGAACAAAAACAATGTAATTTAACCTTAGAATATATTACAGTTTAAAGAGTTGAAAGATCTGAAATATTGTCTTTTTTTCCCTGCAGGGATATGTGAGGAAAGTCATCTGAGTCTTTGCGGCATCGTTGATGCTGCTCTCCCTCCATCCTCACCTCTTCCTGCCGCAGAGACTTCACAACAGGCCTGCCCAAAACACCAGAGGACCACGCCTACATCACCAACACTCTCCCTGCCCCTTGGCACTGACTCTTCTCTGGGCCTGACAGAGGCCCCCTGCCCTACTTCTGATGATGCTCCAACTGTAGTCTCTCAGCTTCACCACACTCCCACACCACTTCCCACCCCAGCTGTAAGCTCCTGGGGCCCAACAGGAGACACTCAGAAGACTTCCCTTCTGCTGCCTGCTGCCCTCCCTCTGTCAGCTACAATGATGGAGCCTGCCACTGTGTCTGCCCTGACAGAGGAGTGTCTTCTTCAGCCTACCCGCACTTGCCTTGGCTGCTTCATTGAGACCCGTGATGCCACTGACCCTAATTCCATCCAGAACCCGCCCCATGACCCTAACACCAACCCTGACACAGAGACTGGGCTAAGTGTTAGGATAGGCGATGTGAGCAGAGAGGACTTCTCTGACATCAACAACATCAGCATCCAGTGCCTGAGCCATGCGGGGGAGGCAGTGAGTCACTTTGGAGAACAGCTCCTCTCTGACCAGCTACTTAGCTTTCCTCTGCCGAAAGCCCCAGGTGAGGGTAAGAGAGTTGATGGGAACAAAACAACAGAGGACTGTGATGACCCAGAAGATGATGCAACAGCTAAGAACTTGTATGAGGGACTGTTATTGGACAAAGTGAGCGGAGAGGAGGTTCTGCTGGCTAACGCCGGTCAGGACTGGGGCTACTTTGAATCCTTTATCAGTGAGAGTAAGATGGAACTGCTGGACCTTTGTTCTAAGAATGAACTGTCAGTCAACCTCTTCTCTGAGGAAGACGTTGACAATCTATTTGACGATGAAGACGATGATTCCACTTTAAGCAGTGATGTCTGTTCGCTGAAGATTCGCTACGAGTCTTTCCAGGACAACATGAGGGAAAAGACAAATGTCCTCCAGGAGGAGACGCAGTTCAACTTCTTCCCTAGTGTCCTGGCCAACTGTGCCAAGAAAGAGGAAGGAGCTGGAGTCTTAAGGAGGAGTGCTGAGGAGCTTCAGCTCAAATCTGATGAACTCATTCTTGAGACAGGACAGGAAGGAAAGGCTGGGGACTGCAGTGGTAGGAGTCCCCTTGATGGTTCCCAAGGCTCACCCATGTCAACTCCCAAAGTCAACTACCTAATGGACTTCAATTCCACAGAGGAGTCAGGCGAGTTTAGTGATGACAGCTCCTGCACTGGCTCCTCCTCAGACACCCTGCAGGAGGGCAAGCTTAAGAAGGGCCACTCAAAGAGATTGCTCAGCCCCTCTAACCCCCTCAACTATGGTTTGCGCTCCAAGAGAAAGGTTCGATACAGTGACGATTACTTATATGACGTTGACTCGCTTGAGAGTGAGAAGAATGCAGAGAAAAAAGAGAAAGCTCCGTCTGGTCAAAAAGAGGAGGAGGATGTAGACTGGTGCCCCAAAAAACGTCGAAAATCCTGTCGTAAAGAGCCGCCAGTGGTCATTAAGTACATCATCATCAACAGGTTTAAAGGGGAGAGACTCATGTCAGTGAAACTGGGCAAGTTGGACCCTGTGGATGCTACTGTGAGCTTAAACACCGACACAGTAAGCAAATATGAGACACTGGCTCCTCTGAAGGATTTCTGGCAGGAGAAGCAAAGAGAGCGACAGGAGCAGCTTAAGCTGGCTGCCAGAGATAAACAACAACGTGGTTTTCATCTAAACGGACGCCATCATCGCCCTTTTAATTCTAGTCATCCCAAAAGAAAATACAAGATTGCAAACAGGCTTAAGGTTCAGAGGATTCACGCTGTGGAGCAATCAGCGACAGTACAGTGTTCCCCTCTCTCTGATCGGGGCCAGGGAGGTGTAACTAAAGAAGAGGCCACCCCCACGGTAGGGGGAATAATAGCAGCCCCAGGCCTCCCAGTCACATTAGACACAAACTCCATCACGCACGCAGTCACAGCCAAGAGTCGCTCCCAGGAGAGAGAGGAAAGGGAGGGGAGGAGATTGGGAGGAAATAAAACAGTCAGGATAAGGAAATTCAAAAGCGAAGCCAGGCTGAGGAGCAAGAAAATGAAAGAGGCAGAAGGAGAGGAGGGGAGGAGCGTGACAAATGAAACGGATGCCTGTGTCGCTGCGGCACAGATTGGGGACCCTGCTGCTGGGTTAGAGGAGGCAGGCATTAGCTCAACTGCAGTCAAACCCCATCTCTCTGACAATACCACCAACGCTCACACATCTGAGGAGAAATTCCCCTTCGTGTCGTCTGCCTGCTCTCCTGACAAAGTTCCCCCCACAGAGGCGGTGGAGTCGGGTGTCCCTGTTATCCCGGGGGGCTACCTGCAGACCCTGTTAGATGCTACAGACTCCTCCGGTGGAGCAGCTATCTCTTATTTCCCCCAGCAGCCCTCTAGGCAGAGGTATCCTCTGGGGCTCTCCCTAGAGGAGAAACAGTTTTCTTCTCTGCAGCTCGCTCAGAGCTGCGTCCTCTCGCCTCCCTCCGAGTCAGAGCTCCAGCAGTCTCCCCAGAACTGCCCCAACTTCCCCCAGATGTGGCACCCGCAGCTCTGTGCAAGTCACAGCCAGAGCTTTGGACCTGAGACCCCTGAGACTCCCATTTTACCCAACAACTTTCCAGCTGCTGTGCCCCTGAATGACAGCCTGCCAGTGTCTAACTACAGCCAGCTGAGCCCTGAGGCTGACAGGCTACTTTATGAGAAGAGCTACCTGACTGAGGCAGGGCTGCAGCCCGGGGCAGATCTGCAAGTATGTCAGTCTGCTTGTGTGGAGGGCCAGGTGCAATACCAGAGAGGGTCCCTGTGCACAGACAATGGCAGGCTCATCAGCTATGACTCAGTGGGCTCTCTGTCAGCCTCCTCCAGCAATTACAGCTCCCTCAGTATCAAGTCTTGTGAGCGAGAGGGTGAGGAGGAGGGCCGAGACAGCTTCTTAGCTCATTGCAGTCCTAAAGTGGTGATTCAGCAGAGTGTGGACGCCCTTACACCACTCAGGGAGTCCTCGGACCTGCTGGACATCTCCAACTTCACCCCCGACAAGTTTAGACACTCGTCACTGTCAGAGCTCTCCCCTCCTGAGACCCCTAACCTGTCCCCCCAGGTGGTGGGGCGTGATATGAAGATGGCAGGGAATGTTGGAGAATACCAGGATGTGAATGACATGACTATGGACTGCAACAGGGAGGTAAAGTGGAACTGTGACGTTATGCAGCAACAAGAGCACACAGCAAGTGCATACACAGTGGAAGACAGCCAATTTCCGCTGCACAACTTCAGCAGTCAGGATGTGTTACGTTTAGATAAAAAAGAGCTGGGAGTTACCGAATTTGATGAACAGACTGGGGAGATGCTGGCTAGTGCGAAAAGCATTAAGTCAAAGAGGAAAGGCAATTGCAAACAGACAGCCACAGGACAGAGCCCTAAGAAAGTCCGGGCTCCTAGAGCTCCGAAGTCAGAAAAGATCAAGACCCCCAAACAGAACTCGCGTTCCACCAAAAAGATAAAGGCCATGTTGGAGGGTAAGGCAGCAAAGAACCAGGCAGGTGGTTGTGGCACAGGCATGACTGACAGTAGCAGTACTGGAGACTGGTCTGGCACCGGTTGGTCAGAGAGCAATAGCCTAGTTGGGGACGACCAGAGAGAATTCGAGGAGCCCTCCAATATTCTGTCCAACATTGTCTCTGGCATGGCTGAGGTCCAAAGGTTCATGATGGCCTCCATTGAGCCACTGTGGAATCCCATGTCTGAGGCCTGCATGCCCTCTGAGGCCAATAGCCTCAACCTAAAGACCCTCAAAATCTTGGCAGGCACAGAGGCCGACCTGAAGAAAAAAGGAGCCGCGCTAACGGGGGCTGGGAAAGGCAGAAAGGCAGGGGGAAAGGGAGGAAAGAACCAGGCCAAATTTAACCCCTCTCATCCCTTATTCCCTCAACTAGCTCTTGGCTGTAACATGTTTGATAAACCCAACTTTATTAACCCTGGGCCTGCACACAAAAAGCTGTACCGCCACAAGACCAGTGCAAAGTTCCCACGGATTGAGACACTGAAGGGGAAGCGAGCGGAGAGAGACCCAAATAAGGACATAGCACTGATGACCTCGTTTGAGAAACTGAGGTAATATTTTGTTATCAGCTGCTGTTGCACCCCCTTCTCACTTCCCCCCCCCCCACCCCCCACTACCTGCTCAGCCCTCCCCTCCAAGCATACCTACACTGACGCTATGCCAGAGCTGCATGAGTACTACGTTCCCCCTGACTACTCCCACTTCCTTTTAACCCCCACCCGAAGAGGAAATTAATATCTGCATGAAAAACTTCTTGTACTTTGCAAACTACCTATTGAGTGATTGTGTCAAGCTTGATTGAGATTTGAAACGACCATGGCTGCATTTTTCTTGCTTTTGTTGTTTCTGCTTCGTTTGTTCTTCTTATAGTCGTTTTTGTTTTATTTTTGTCTGAAAAAAAGAATAAGCCTTGAAAACAGTTCTGTCGCCTTTTTGAGGAACTTTGTTTTTGTATTTTCTCAGCAGAACTAGCTCCCCTGAATTATGTATTTATTCCCCCTTTCCCTAAAGATGTAGCTATATACACAAATGCATTGAGTGACATCTACGCACCCCTCCTCCTCATCTGTTTTTGTATGCAGAATATGGATGTCCTGTTGTTGCTGTCCTTCATACACTGCCTGGCTCATTTCAAGAAGGAAACCTACAATTAATGAGCCCTATTTAAGCCCAAGACATCTTGAAAACACAAGATGGGACCATTTTGTATTGATGACATATCAGACTTTGTCTTTTTTTCACCCCCTCAAAGTTGGAATAACTCCCCATTTTCTTTTATCAAGCATTTCTTTTTTCCTCTGGAGTTTCGAGGAACTGGTTATCTAAATTTACATTTTTACGCCTTGCAAATTCATAAAAGCTCCACCCTCAGAGTATTTTTGTCAATGTTGTTGTACAGGGACATGCAATATTTGCAAAAAAAGATGATTATAATCTTAAAATCAATGTGCCAAAAGTAACAATGCTGTGTAAATGACCTCTTATATATGTGTGAATATTGGCTGTTCCTCTTTTTTATCCATTGGAGTATTGGCTGCTCGGGTTGGAGACTCCTTGCAAAGACTTGCCACAACAGGAATTCTTTATTTGGGAATTTTCTCTCTTCTTTGATGAAAGGCACCAACAGCTGGCAGTGGTACACCTCCACTCACTAAACCAAATCAGAAAGACTCTGAATTCTCCTCGTTTCCCCCACTTTGTTTGCCAAATTCAATTTACCTCAACATCGCCTGGCACTGAGAAGCAACAAAAGAGAGGCAAAGGGGCGATCTGCTCTGAAGGCTACTGTAGAGGAAGACGATAAAAAAAAGAGATGTTCAAACGAGCTTTCTCTGGACCAAGGAGAGTGTAGTGCAGATGTTTGAGGGTAAGCACGGAAATTATTCATCAGTTGGGGCTGTGCCTCACTGGATTGCTGTTTTGTACTAGAAATTCAAGGCAGTTTATAACTCATAGAGATTCTGATGCACGCATCAGTGGTGAATGGACATAACATGTTTGCAGTTAGATTTAATGTGAATGTGAAAGCAGTTTTTAGTACAAATGGAATCAGTACTCCTGTAAATGAAGGAAAGCATGTCTTTGCATTAGCTCCACGTGGGAATCTTACTTCTATCTTACCTGAAATGGTAATTTAAACAGTAATTTTTCTTGACATTCTCATGTAATTTGTTTCTTAACACTGCCATATTTTATAAGTTGCACCACTGGTGTATTTGTTATATGATTATTTTTGGTTCATCTATCACATAATGTCTTAATTTAACTTCTTTCTTTTAAAGGTTTTTTTCTTTTATATGGTGTCTTTAACTGTCATTTCAGTTTTGATGGGTCAATATTTTGGCAGAAATAATGTCACCAGAAAATCAAGGCCAAATAAAGGCACACATTGAAAAAGAAAATGTATTTGTACTATCTGATCCAGTGTATTCCTGGGCCATTTATATTAATTACTTTGGGGTTATTCACTGCCTCACTGCACACAAATAAATCCACCTTAAATTTAACCATACAATCATGTTTAATCAGTTATAAATTATTTTGATTTGTAAATGTATTTCAGGGGAAATGCAGAACCCCTTCAACTGGTTACAAGATGATCTTTTATAAATATATACTGAAACAATAGGCATATATTTTCTCTTTCTTTTGAATGTTGAATTTAATTTTTAAACACAGCAGTAATTACATGAAACTGCATGGAATTGTGCAGTCAAATTCAGGCTTGATTCAAAAACAGGCCTTGTCACACTGGATATGGTAATTCTGAGGTGATAGTAATTGATTGCTTGCATATGGCAAGAATCATAATCAATCTTTCTCTGTCTCTTTTCTCTCTCCTCTCTGCCATGATCCTTTGTTTCTTTTCTCCTGTGTATCAGGGTTAGGACCAAGACAAGCTGCTGATGGGAAGCTCCACATGGGCTTCAAGCCCATTTAGTCTGCCTTCTCTCATTTCTGCCTATTGTCAAATTGAATGTACTTCTCTGAGTTCATAGTTTATTTTCATTTTTTCTTCTTTTTGTTTTTAAAATGTGCCACTGTTGAGCTGCCTCATGTTAATGGTGCTAAGAAAGCTGACAATTGTTTTCTTTTCTTTTTTCTTTTTCATTTTTTTTTTCCCAGAGTTAACAAAAAATAAATGCAAAATAGATTAGGTACCTAACCCTCTTTATGAATGTATATTATAATGTTATGTTTGATGTATTCACTTCATGATTCTTTAACATTGATTGGAATTACTTTTGCTCTTTTCATTAAAAGATTACCGAGCTTTATATATACTGTCTAGAGTTGTTACCAGAAGGAATCTTAATGAACTCTTGACACTACAAAATCTTGTATATTTTTTGTGTGCCAATTTGTAACATATTTTGTAAGTGTATATTTTTCTTAGAAAGTGCTGTGAAGTATTTGTGTGTGTGAGTAACCTTTTATGCGCCTCTATGGGCAGTGGAAAGGATATACAATGACAAGTTTCTGGTTTTAAAAACCAAAATATGAATATCAACAGAAAACTAGAAATATTTACATTTTGTTGGGAGTTTTGTAATAAGACCATGATCTTGTTGTGAGAGTGTTGTGTTACTGTGCAAAACACAAATAAGCAAAGAAAAAAATGAAAACCTGGAAAAAAAATATATAATTTGTGAACAATTTGCTGTTTTATAGATTTTCATGTAAATTATTTGAGTATTATTTAGTTTTTTGTTTTGTTGTAACTGTTGCAAAGGTTTTAAATATTTGTGATCAAGCCTGTATGGTGATACTGTAATATTGGTAACTTGCTGAGTTTTGTAATAATGTTTATGGAGTAAATATACAAATTAAAATAAGATTTTGAATGCTGCTTTCTGAAGAGCGTTAGGTTGTGTTTTTTGCCACCCACCCGTTGTTGTAGCCAGTAACTACAGTATAAACAGTCAACATAGAATCTCCACACTTACAAATTCAGTCCATAACAATAATTACAATTGCCCCTATGGCATGCAGTTTTGGGAAAACACTTAATATTACAAACAGTTTATTGAGATGTCAGGAGTGAAGTGTAAGTGAGATGCCTGTTAAGCAAATATCCGCCCCATCTTTGTGGTATACTACAATAATAGTAATAGGGAAGAATAGAACCTATATTCACTTTGTGCTGTTTCTACAAACTGTGAAAGTCTAGCTATAACCTCAGTAACTCCAATTAGTCTGTCCTTATTTGTTATATTGGACGTTTCTTCGACGCAAGGCTTTTTAATTTCTGCACAAGCCTGGCTTTGGCTCATGTTATTTTAATGTCATATCTAATTAGCACTCAGGGCCAGGCATTGCTAGAGTGACTGCTCATCCATAACTCTGAGCTGGGCTGCTGTGGTCCACACTGCAACTCATTCTGGCATGCTTAATTGGAGCTGGAGATACTGTCTCAGACCATAACAGATTCTGTGATATATGCCTCCAAAATTGTCAGGTGGTATTAACATTGTTTTTGTTCTTTAGTCACCCATAGCCAATAAGTCAGCAAGCAAATTATAAGACAGAATGTCTTATGCAATGGATCAGATACACCTGTGGTTATTAAATGAGACCCTAGTTGTTTCGTCAGTGCGTGCTCACACTGCATGGGCAGTCATAGACTATCTCATTAGTACAATTTGTGTGATTGTTTATTTATATCAAAAAGGTTGCCGACCCCTGCTGTAGATGTACCTACAGTACACGATGAACATAGCAGGACCAGCCTATTTATCAATGGAACTTTGGATTTTCAGTTCCCTCCGCTGGCTGAAAAAGCACTTCTTTTGAGAATTGAGTGAGTTAATATTGAAAAAAATGATGAGGGCTACATACAACACTGCCTTGGGCAATATGCTATATTGTGTGTGTTTTGTACAGAGTGCACAACACCATGTTGTTCAACACTAGCAACTATACAACTGAGTAAGGTATTAATGATGCAAAACAGTCACATGGGATTTTAGTAAATGCACTTTTTCATTGCTATATGAAAATCACTATCGGGCCTTCTTTCCTTTGTTTAACAAGGGAATAGAAACCGTTTTAAAACACACTAAGCAACAGATAGTCAAAATGGGATTCAATAGTACGATAGTGACACCTACTACTAAAATAACCTAAATTAGTTGCTTCAATTTATGATGATTATGATGTAACAAAGGCCATTGGATGCTATTGAGGGATAAATGTCATGCATTATTATGAACAGTAGATAGATAAATTCTATTGAAAGCCTTTAAATAATGCTATGCGTGTTGGCCATTTAAGCCGATCGTGTGCCTGCAGATCTTTGTCTTCTAGGCTGAATTCTGCGGAAGGTAAGTGTATTTCCCTTTACAACCGCATCGTGACGCTGCAGCTCAACAGTGCCACACTGTCCAACACAAACATCCTCTTTCTATTGCTGTTCGCAGAGGCAATGTATTTTATTTTGCTCTGAGTTATGTCTTTCAGGCGTAACAACTCACCCCGCCTCAGTCGCCACGATTGGCCGACGTAAACTCAAACCCTTTAGCCTGTGATGTTGCGGCGCTTGTGTCTACCTGGGAGGTTAAACTCAGGGAAAAGAGTAAAGGGTACTCCGTTTCCGGTAAATCATTGTAGCCTTCCTAAAAGAAAGAAAATGGAATCCTGAAATTGTACTTAGCTAAACAGTCGAGCGTTTCTGAGAGAATATTAGAAGAATAATTTGGAAGTACGATTACATTGCTACGAACGTTATTGAACAGGTAATCTAGCATACATTTGGTGACAGACTGTGTATTTCTCCTGATTACCTTTACTTGCATTAGCTAGCTAATTTTAGCTTGTTTGCTCTGGTAGATGGTTGTGAACGTCATTGGTTGACGTTGCTTGCTAAGTTAGCTTGTGGTGATGCTAACAGTAGCGTCACTGTCTTTTTAAGGAAATCCTCGTGTTTTCCTCAGTAACAATAAACAAGACTAATATCAAGTCCACGTTGTGTTTCCTAACACCAACTATATGAGTATTTACGTCAAGGTAATGTAACTGAGGACACTTATCACGAAGTTACTGGCTAAGTTAGCGTTAGCTAATGTAAGACATGGAGGCTAACTAGCTTTAGCGTAGTGAAAGCTCCAGACAGCCGGGGTTGTTTGGTCATTTAAGAAGCCTGTTTTGAGTCGACGATACACATGGTAACGCAACACACTCATCCGTTCATCAGTGTTTCCTTATGTCCTTCATCCTGTACTACAAACATAGTGCTTTCTCTTGTATAGCTAATTGTGATTGAAGTTGTCAGTGTTGGAATCCGCGTAAGTTACATTACTAGCTAGCTAGCTGGTGGACGTAAGCTAAACCAGATGATGCCATTTTGTTTTTATCTCGACTTTGACAAACACATCGCTTTCCTGTAGGATTTAGAAATACACAAACCATCAAAGTATACACATGTATAGGTGCTATTGAATAGCCACAGTATCTGTTTTGTTCGGGATGAATACGTTGTGATAAACGTAATGGCTCAGCTAGCCAGTGTTGTGTTTATGGTAACTATAGTACTGGGTCTGGGTTTACAAATTGTCGCGTGTCGCATTGTGTACTGTATTTCGAGCCGAGTTTTCCCTTGATGACTATTTCCCTGGTTGATTGTAATACCAGAGACGGTAGGTTATACACTGATGACATTACATTCATCTTAGCTAACGAGCTAAAGAGTGGATACATATATATATATTTCATGATCCTTTGGTGGTAAATTCCTGTTGCCCAATCCTATTCTAAATTTGAGTATTCTTATTGGAATCAATAAACTATACATATAATTTTAATTCTTTTTTTGCTTCAGCAGCTGGATCTTGCTGAAGGATTGGAGAGCATTCCCTCAACCTCCCTCCCCTCTGAAGCAATGGAAGGGTCTGACAGTTTAGAGCAGAGTGGCAGTGACCAGCCAGAGTCACAACGCAGGAGGCAGCTGGACCGCCTGGACAGGGAGGAGGCCTTCTACCAGTTTGTCAACAATCTAAGTGATGAGGACTATCGTCTCATGAGAGACAACAATCTTTTGGGCACCCCAGGTAATAAACCTTTAATCTATTTACAATAGTCTTTAGTCTTGTCACCGTAATCTCTGGCGGTGAAAATGTTGACATTTGTGTAATACAAAGTAACTCAAAGATAGGGGTGGGTGTTGGTGCTCACTACATTCTATTTATTCAGAGTGAATTACAATGAAACCAAGTCACATCACAGATTGCCTGTCCAGCTACGGATTTTACTAAGCACCTGTGTAATATAGGAGTCAGTCATTTTAATTTTAGTTTTACTTTATTTTTTTGTTACTTTTTAGCTAACAATTGAATCACCATTGTCCTTTTATCTGCTTTCCTATATGCTTTGTCTGAGCTGAATTTAATTACATTCCTCCCTTTCAAAGTTTCAAACTGTTGGCTGACAAAAAGGTTTAAAAAAAGTGCCAATACAGATTTAGACAAATTTAAATGAAGATATTATTTTAATTAGATTAATACCTCATCACTTACTAAAAACCTTTATATACACTGTATATCTCAGGTTCTAAAGTAATTCAGTGATTTTCAGTATTGTCCTATTGCTGTATTCAAAGAAAACCAAATGGTTCTATGGGCCAATACAGTACAAAAATAATTAACTTTAGTTATTTTCGTGTTGACACATTTCTGAAAGAGCTTATTTAAAAAAAGTTGCATTTTCGACTTAATTCCTGCTCCAATTTTGCTCTGGTACCGCCCACACCATGAGTTCAAAGCATGCCCGACAGCGCCCATCCCAGAATGCATCTGTGGATTGCTCATGGTTTGTATCAGACCCATGTGATGTAAACATTTCCAATAGCGTAGTTGTAAACTTCAACAGTCAAAAGATATATGTAATTATTTCCAAAATTATTTTCTAAATAAATATTCTGTTTCAATCCATATTTGTTTGCATTTATCATTTCATAAAACAACATCGTGAATGCGGTCAAAAAACAGTTTGCTCTCCCACTTTCTGCATCCAAAGGACCCCCCTGTGGGCTATTAATAGGGATGTGTAACAGCAATAAAAAAAAATAACAAGTCATATTCATAAAAGGAAGTCAATTCAATAAAAAGACTGGCTCATTTAATCAGATGTATCACTTTATTTAAATTGAGAACTTAGTTTGAGGATTATTTTTTTAGGGTCATGAAATATGACAACAGACCTCATCTGAAAACCTCAGTTGAAGCTTTGACTGTAAAAAGAGACTTTTGGTACTGAATTGGTGACACTAATCTTGGGTTTTAATCTTGATTTTGTAGAGCTTCTGTGCTCTCAGGGTGAAGTATCTATTTTTGGAGTTTGTAGCTTCTTTGCAGCAACATCCACATTTGAAACTTTGTCTACTGTCATGGCCACACCTTTGTGTTCTATCAGAATCCCCTTTACTGGCCGAGGATGTCAACACACACAAGGTATTTGACTCTGTATTCTGTTTCTCTCAATGAACTTAAAAACTCAGCCCTACAAGAACACAGCATAACAAAGACAAGTTAAATTAGATATAACCCTATATTACAAATCAAAAAATTAGCCTCAAGGGGCTTCACAATCTGCACAGCAAACAACCTCCATCCTTAGACTCTCACCTCGGATGAGGGACAACTCCCAGGATGTTTCTCAAAGTTAAGGATGCTTCCTTGATAGGACTGGTCCTTCCAAGTCGGGTCCTACAGAGGCTGGCCAAGACTCCTTTCTAGCATTCAGAGAACACATATTGGAACGGTCTAGCGAGTGTGCCGGTGTGCGGAAGAAATGTACATGTTTTTGTAAATAAACTATTTTGAATAATTCAATATTACTCTTACTTATATTTGCTGGTAGGAATAATGATTTTGCATTCTCTACAACAATATACACAGATTACAAATATGTAGGCCTGTTAAAAGATTACATTAAATTATCAGGGATTTGTACAATTATTATAATTTATACATGGACAAAACATACAATTAACCTACTCTCCTTAATGCCACCATTAGCTCGCTGATTGTAAAACACACTTCATTCAAACTTGACAAACAAAACAATACCCATCAAAACTGTCTTGTTTAGCTTAGTCTTTCCAATTCCAACAATCACCCACTCTGGTTTGGTTGAAATGAAGCCCTTATTTACCAAGTTAGATGTGACCGTATGCTTGCTCTACCCTGCTGTCCATTGTTGCCGTTGCTTGCTTCAGTGCAAGTATTGAACTTGCTTCAGTTCAATAGCTCGCTGAATGAGTCTGTTTGTTGCTTTTCCGATTTTACTTTTATATTAGACTATTACAATCTAATATGACTGAAGATTCAGCAACTGGATTGGCAATTTCTCGTCTCAAATTTGTTAAGGACAAGATTTTGGTGGACTGCTGAGGTCAATTAACTGAAAGTCCACTAGCGTTCTTCCAATGTTTCCAAATTGGGGGACAGGACATGCATTGTGCGCATATGATTGTGGGTGTTTTTAGGAATGCAGAGGATCAACACACACATACTTGAAAATGCCCCGAACAAAGTAGTAAGTCCTCTGTAGAGTTCAAAGGATCTCCGACATTGGAACAGTCCTTCGTCAGGATTTGAAGACGTTGAAGGATCCGTCTTTGACTTTGAGAAACACCCACAGCTTTTGATCTTGTCCTTTATCCTTCTGTCTGCGACAAGCTGCCAATCTGCCACAGCTCGTTGCAGAGAGGGTGAAAAGGGTTATCCAAGATGGCTTTGATTTTGGCCCCCGTCCTTTTCGCTGCCACTGCCTCCACACTGTTCAGTTCCAACCTCATCACCTAGCTGGCCTTCCTTAACAGCTTGTTGAGACCACTGACCTCCAGGTCTTGATGCCACCTCCCCAGCAGACCACAATGAAGAACAGAGCACTGGCTACTAGAAGACAGAAGATCTGCAGGAGCATACACTGAAGGATCCGAGTCTCCTCAGGAAGAACAGTGTGCTCTGTCCCTTCCCCAGGTGTTGTGAGTCCAGTCCAGTTTTTTATTGATTTGGACCCCACAGTACTTGTATGAGTCCACCCTCTTCACTTCCTCTTCTTGGATGACAACCAGGACGGGGGGCCTCCTGCTCCTCTTATAGTCCACAACAAGCTCATTGGTTTTGCTGATATTAAGCTTCAGGTGATAGTCGTTGCACCATGTGACAAAGCTCTCTATCAGTCCTCAGTTAAAAAAAAAAAAAAAAAGAACGTATTTAAAGGGATTCCTTCATGTTTTCACTACATATATTATGAGTCTAGAGAGACTCATCTAAACTGAAAAAAACCTGAAAAAGACAATTCCACTAATATTGCCGTTGATTTATGTCCAATGGCTACGCCCTTTTAAATAACTTACATTTTACCTTCCTTTCCAACTACCATCATGTTGCTCAAGCTATTCTTTTGCTGACGAGCACAGAACTGACTGTACAAGTGAACAGTCTTGTGCCGCAAACTGCGGTAAAAACCCCAATTGAGATGCATATTCCACATGCCCTGTATATCCATAACCGTTCCTCAAATCAACATATCCCACGTCTTAATCTGAAAATGCTACATTTGGAATAAAGCCTAATTTGGAATATCCAAACGAAATACACATGACCCATATTAAATTCAAAATATTGTGATATTTGGAAAAATAGTGGAATGTTACTGTGGATTTAAACATACTCACTGTGTCCCCCTGCTGACTTCTCCTCTCGCTATGCATTAAATCAGAAAATGTTTGTTCTAATTGCCGGGAGTTAATCTTTCAGTTCCTCCCAGCATCTACAAATGGCTTTCTCTCAGCTTACATTGGTGGTCGGACTAGAGAAGAGGAAGTGTAATAAACACTTAATAAAACCTTCAAGGAATACGTGGATTGTCATTTTTCTCTTTCAATAACAGACTGTTTTCTTTTGTAATGTGTCTTTCAGGAGAGGTGACAGAGGATGAGCTGTTTAGTAGACTTCAGCAAATAAAAGATGGTCCAGACCAGCAGAATAACAGTACTAGTGCCCCCAGCACTGAAAGCGTAGAAGATCCAGTTGGTAAGTTTGCCTCTTTTTTTTTCTGACTCTGTGATGTACTGTCAAATTCAGATATGATTTGTCACTTGTTGCCTCTATTGATTTTCAGAACCACCAGAAAACTCTGAGGATCCTGCCAATGGGGATAGTCTCTTAGACTGGCTGAACACAGTAAGGCGCACAGGCAACACAACCAGAACTGGTCATCGTGGAAACCAGTCATGGCGGGCCGTAAGCCAGACCAACCCAAACAGTGGCGATTTTCGCTTCAGCCTGGAAATCAGTGTGAATCGCAACCTGGCTGAACAGCAGGCAGCTGCTGAAGGAGAGCAGGAGTCTCAAGAAGAGTCTCCAGAGGGTCAAGAAGTGGTGGCAAATGCTGAACCACTGGTGGCAAATGGTGAGCCACTGGTGTCCATTGCTGAACCCCAGGTGTCCATTGCTGAACCCCAGGTGTCCATTGCGGATCCCCAGGTGTCCATTGCGGATCCCCAGGTGTCCATTGCGGATCCCCAGGTGACCATTGCGGATCCCCAGGTGACCATTGCGGATCCCCAGGTGTCCATTGCTGAACCCCAAGTGTCCATTGCTGAACCCCAGGTGTCCATTGCGGATCCCCAGGTGTCCATTGCGGATCCCCAGGTGTCCATTGCGGATCCCCAGGTGTCCATTGCGGAACCCCAGGTGACCATTGCGCAGCCCCAGGTGACCATTGCGCAGCCCCAGGTGACCATTGCGCAGCCCCAGGTGACCATTGCGCAGCCCCAGGTGACCATTGCGCAGCCCCAGGTGACCATTGCGGAGCCCCAGATGACCATTGCGGAGCCCCAGGTGACCATTGCGGAGCCCCAGGGACCCATTGCTGAACCACAGGTGCCCATGGAGACGGAAGTGGTGGAAGAACCAGTTGTAGAGGAATTGGCTGTCATAGTGGAACCAGAACCAGAGCCTGAATTAGAAGAAGTTGTTTCACAAGAAATTTTTGAAGAACCACCCAGGTCACCTGCCACGCTAACGGTACAACCACCACTTTCTCCTTCTCCACGCAGAGGACAAAGGAGAGCCCGCAGCCGCAGTCCAGAACCACGCAGGACTAGGGCCCGTACAGCTAGGAGCCGCTCCCCTCTCAACCTGGATCAGCAGGATGGTCTTCGTAATCTACATAATGCTCACGGCTCTCAAGGCATCAACTCTGCCGTCAATGCGCCCCTTGTGCCTCAAGTGGAGGGCAGTTCTCGGACTCGACAACACGTTCTTTCTAGGCAAAGCACTGCTGACAGTGATGTTCAGCCATCTAGGGCTGGTGCAGAAACGGTCCCCGAGGCTCAAAATATAGGATCTCAGGAAGGAGAAGCTGCTGGGGGGGAAGCGGGCGCAGCAGGGCGCCGGCCCCCTACTATTATGCTCGATCTCCAGGTGCGCCGTGTGCGTCCCGGCGAATATCGCCAAAGAGACAGCATTGCTAGCCGAACCCGCTCGCGCTCCCAGAACTCAAACAACACATTTCTTTATGAGAGTGAGCGTGGTGGATTTCGTAGGACTTTCTCACGCTCTGAGCGTGCTGGTGTGAGGACCTATGTCAGCACTATTCGCATCCCTATCCGAAGAATCTCTGATGCAGGTTTGGGAGAGGCAACCTCAATGGCTCTCCAATCTATGATTAGGCAGATAATGACTGGTTTTGGCGAACTCGGCTACCTCATGGATTCAGACTCTGATTCTTCAGATTCAAACCGCGGAGCCGGTACACCTGCAGATCTAGCTGAAGCCCTCAACAATCCAGATGCTACTCCTGCTCCTGCTGCTCCTGCTGCTGATGTTGATGAACCACCTGTGGCTGCAGGAGTCAGAGCAAGGACAGCTGAATCTGATATTGATGAGGGCCTTGCCACTGCTCCGCCTCCCTCTGGGGGCAGGGCTCGACCTAGACCACCTATCAGCCTGGAGGAGCCCAGCTCACTGCCCTTCCTGCGACTTGCCCACTTCTTCCTCCTAAATGATGACGACGAGGACCAGCCCCAAGGGCTGACCAAAGAGCAGATTGACAACCTCTCAATGCGCAACTTTGGTGAGAGTGATGCCTTGAAGACTTGCAGTGTATGCATAACAGAATATGCAGAAGGTAACAAGCTACGTAAGCTGCCCTGCTCTCATGAGTATCACGTGCACTGCATTGACCGCTGGCTCTCTGAAAACTCCACTTGCCCCATCTGCCGCAGGGCAGTCTTGGTATCGGCCAACCGAGAGAGTGTGGTGTAGCTTAATAAAGACTGCGGGCCTTTTGTCTCAACCTAAGTAATCCAATATCCCAAGTCCAAAAGAGGCTTTGAATGTGTCTCCACTGTTGAAATGTATTTCCTTCATACCATTTGTGAGTTTGATCATTATGAATTTATAGATTTGATTCGGGGTGCTCCATACAGTGACACCGGGACATATTCAGTCTTTAGTAAGACATTTATTATTGCAGTCCAAAGTTAGGCACAAGCAATGCATGCTGTTTGAATCAACTTGTAGTGACCAAGCAGTCTGTTGCATTGCATTAAGCCATGCACACAAGCAGACTGGTATCTCTTAAAGAATCCCCTGGTTACAAATGCTGCACATCTGCAGGTAGTTGCGGCACATCTGCTCTTTTGTATTAACTCGTAAATGGCGCCTTATATACCGGAAGTTGGGTATTGGTACAGTTCTTAGTTACACAAGTTCAAAGTATTAGCTGTAAATAAGCTTGTAAAAATAAGTTTGAATCATACTTTGTATTAGTGAATTGGTTTTGAATTGTAAATGATCTCATAAAGATTAGGGTTGAGTTAGCCGCAATTACTCTCGATCAGAGCATCCCTAAATTTGCTGTGGAACAAATAGGTGGTATCAGTGTACACAGCGTTTGAGGTGTCCAAAAGGATGTAGGACATAAATTGGTTTGCCATTAACAGTGTGACTTGTGCTCTCCCTTTTTTGTTCATTTGAAAGCATCGAAAACTGCTGTTTTGGGGTGGCATTTACCATGAAAACTCTGTGTGATGAATTGTTTAAAAGAAAAATAGATTGTTGTACAGACATAAGGGCAAGACAAATCAAACCAGGCTAGTTTTGCGAAATATCCAATTATTTTGGAATCATAGCATCCTTATTTTCTTGATCATTAAAACCATTGAGTAGTATTCAATGTCGATATTGGGTTGATATGAAGTTGTTGGCATGTGAATTTACTCACCTCAAAATTACTACAACAGGCATGACATGTCAAACAATTTGAATATACTTGCCTCCCCCCCAAATGTCAAAGGATACTTACTTTTTTACTGTACAACAATGATTTCACAATCATTCGTCCTGTCATCTATTATCTACTGGTCTGATTCTTTATTTTTCCACTAACATATTGGATTGTTTTTAATTATTGATTGATGAATTGGTATTGGCATTGATTGAAATGACCAGAAATTGACTTCAAATGAAATGTCAACTCAATGTACACGTGACAACTTAAGTTATTAATCGAAGGGTTTGAGGGTTACACTTTTACCAATTCACACGATTGTCCTTCTGTTATAGTAAGGCTCCAGTAGAAAGTCAAGAGTTTCACCCACTGTGCCCTCCTGCCCCATGAGCAGATGCTCCATATCCGTGTGCAATACATGCTAAAGTGAAAGTAGGGAAATACAAACCATGATATAAATATATGCTATTGTTAAAAACTGTTGTTAATGCCTAAAATCTTAAATGAAGACTTATTACCTTTTTAAAATGTGTTGAAGTTATTTTATTTTGAAGTTCAGTAGTTTTTAATAGCACTGTTGATCAGGAACACTGGCTAAAAGTAAGAGAAGGGCATCACTATTAATGCCATCCTGTCATGTTTCTTGTTCCACTGTTTGATGTCTTTGCCACAATTATTACTTCCCTTTGTTGGGACATAAAAGTTTGAATGCAAGACATTGTCATTGTTGAATACCATAAATATGTAAATGAAATGTATGTTCCCTCTTAAGCCATTCTTTAGTTTTGGCCTTGTTCTGTGTCACCCAGTGCAGTATGTTAACTGGGTGTTAAATGAAACTAACCGCTGAATTAAACAAGTTGTTATGCTACAAAATGCATCGCAGGTATGCATTCTTTATACTCTCTGTGCTGTTGGGGAATATTCTGAATTAAGGTGCACACATTATGAGCTATTATTACCATACCACATTAACACTTATATTAAACAGTCTAAATATACTTTATTTACATGTGTGCTTTCGATTTTTCTTCCCCTAACCACTTCATATTTGAGCTTTTCAGAATTTATCACGTTCTTGAAAGTTGATCCGGATGACTTTGAATGATGGTTGGTGTCCCCCTCAGTGTCATTAGCATTAAAGATCACACCCGTTGTGCCAGTCCTCTGTCACAATATACACTGAATATGTGTAATCATTTATGAAGCACTTGAAGTGTTATTACTTGCACCGTTACTATAAAGAAATTATCACGAGCATGATCTGTGTTGGAAACATCGGTGAAGTCTGGTTAACAAAAGTTATAGTTTAGGAAAAAATAATGTTGAACCCCTCATTTGTATAGACGTCAGTCGTTCATAGTCCATATAGGTGGGAAAACAAGGAAGTACCAGTGTCACTTTACGGCAACGATGGCGCTTCAGAGAGTTGGGAGTCGATTGTTGCACTTTCAGAAGAACAGCTTCAAGGTAAATGAATTAATTACCTGATTATTTTACCACCAATGTTGCATTTATTCTCACTAACATTTTCCATACTCTCATTACTTTGCACGGGACGGGCGGAAGTAACATTGACGGCAGACAGGTGAAGAGTTAACTGTAGAGAAATCGCTACTACAGTAGCTAATTATGTTCACGTACTTGAACGCAACTTAACATTCGAGGGCTGAAGCTGTTTGCTTATCGGTACTAGAAATCCACCTTTTAGAAGCTCACGTGACTGCGTACACTTGTTCCACTCAGCGGTGCAGTTGATGCGCAATTACATTGCAAATACCTTCTTTAATGTCAATAGCTACGTGTTATTATTATTATTATTATTATTATTATTATTATCCCTTTAATGAATTTGTGTTATCTCTTGTAGACTGTCTCCATACAGACACTTGGAGTTGTCAGATTCAAACGAACCTGTCCAGTTCAAATGAGTCGTCTCGATCATTTGGTTCTCACAGTGAAAAGTGTGCCGGACACCATCAACTTCTATTCCTCGGTCCTTGGCATGGAGGTCATCACTTTCAAGGTATGCAAGGTGCTTAATGTACAGTGATAACATTAATATATATTTTAGTAGTAGAAGTGAGACTGGAAATACTCTTGTTTTTGGTTTGAGAGAACATCCACTAGATGGCAGGCTTTGATTGTTTACCAGTTGATAGCGCCCCTCTCCACTCATTTAGGAGGGATGCGAGGGACCTTGAGCTTTCAGACACTTCTCAACACCCACACATGTCTCTACACTTTCAAGGGAACCCGTAAGGCCCTGGGTTTTGGGCAGCAGAAGTTTAACCTTCACCAGCTGGGTCAGGAGTTTGAGCCCAAAGCCAAGCATCCAACCGCAGGCTCTGCAGATCTGTGCCTCATCACCAAAACCCCCCTGGCTACAGTAGCTGCACATCTGAAGGTTGTTCACCTGTTTCCTACGTACTGTCTTGAATTACTAGTGTTAATCGTAAACTTGCGAGATGGCTACTCATGTAAAACCACTTGGCCTCTAGTCCGCTTTACATGCCACTGAAATGCACAATGTCCGTTTTTATTGTCTGTTCTTCCGTGCAGGTTTGTGGGGTCGAGATCGAGGAGGGTCCAGTGGAAAGGAGCGGAGCTGTGGGGACCATCACCTCTCTTTACTTCAGGGATCCAGACCACAATCTCATTGAAGTGTCAAACTATAACCAGTCAACATCAGAGGGGACTTCTTAAGACTTCTTTTGCCTTGTTGGTGAATGGACCCAACTCTGTCTGTTGGACCCACTTTGTACAATTTGAGTTTAAGCTATGAAGTTTTCCACCAAAATGACTGTAGTTCAAACAACACATGCACTATTTTCAGACTAGATAACATCAGTTGGCTGTGTAAAGACACTGTTCCTGTGTAGCTCTGCTGACCAGTGGTTGCTATTTTAGTTATGCACGGTAAATACGGAATAGAAAGTGAAAAAAAACAGCACCTGATGTACTTACTTTGTGAAGAGAAACACTTATGAGGACCAATTGCTTTTTCAGCAGAAAATAAAAGGTTCTTCCATGAATCCGAGGCTGTGTTAATTCTGATTTTTGACACACTATAAATAACTCGTTAGATCATATTCGTCTTTGCCATTATGTTTATTTATTGTTTTTACTCTGGTGTCTTACACTATTTATTGGTGTAGTATTTCATGAACAAAAAAAGGAAACTGAGGTAATGCTGCTGTCCTCACATGAGAAAAGGGAGAAGGAGTGAGAAGCAGAGTGAGTCGTAGACTGAGAGAGTAACACAACCTCACTCTTATGGGCTGGGAACACAGGGCCCATGTATTACCAGGAGGCACTAATCAATAGCCTACCCAACATGCAACGCATTGAAATCCAAACTAAGCAGAGGTTGTCACAATATATAACCTCAAACACAGACCCATTTTTCAGTGTCTGGTACACTGAGACACATTACTCTCCCCCTCCATTGCTTCTCTGCTGGACTGCTGGATTATATACCTTATGTACCATGATATATCCTGTTATACAGTATACTATGTTTATATTATATAATAGCCCCCTACACCTACTATATTACACATACTGTATGATACTACATTATACACACATTAAAACAATTTTCCTACTGCTGTATTTTGTTATATTACTACCTTTCACATTATGCTGTATCTCATACTATGCAATAATATGTTTTGTGCATCATATTTTATTTTATATTTCTGTATTAATACAGACAAACATTAAATGCCATTATTTAATCATATCAGTCTGGTGCACTCTGTTAACATGGACTTGCCCATACTAATGCTATTAATCACCACTGTCACTGACCATTGCCATTTCTTTTGTTGCCATAGATTAGTTTTTTAATTATATAATTATTATCTCACTTTCTCTATCTGCACCATTGTTGTCTTTGTTCTACTGTAACAACCACATTTCCCCTCATGAGATCAATAGAGGTTTATCTTAGCTTTCGTTATGATATAACACAGGGATGCATGTGTTATTTGACTAACAATCCTCAATATTATCTCTGTATAAAAATACTTTTTCCCATTGCCTGGCAACTGCAGTATATTTAGTGATTACTTCCTTCTTCCTTGTTTCCATATTGTATTATTGCCCCAATAAGGAATTAAGGATTTGGTGATAAAGACAAGATTTGTACTTGAAGATAATTACAGGGTGGTAGAATGGTGTATGACATGGAAATAACCTCCTATGCCTCTATGGACAAGCCTCCTCTGGTACACAATATTTGCAAACCTTTACACACTTAGTTGAATGTTATCTGCTGATATGCAACTCCAATGACTATACCATGGGCTGGATGAATACTTGATTCTGATTGACTGCAGGGTTTCCATAGATCCGCTGATACTGTCACTTTTATAAATGAGTATGCGTGCGTACCAAAAGTTAAAAAAGATATGAATATCTCATTTACAACACCGAGTGTAACGTTAGTCCTTCAAGAAAGCAATCACAATTCTAAAGCCTGGAAAGATCCTAGCTGGTAAACTATGAACCCATTGCTCTAACATCACATATCTGTAAACTATAGAATGATAGGCTCATACACTTTCTAGAAAAGATAATACATAAATTTGGAATCGAGGAAAACAACTTCAATTGGATTTAGTATTTTCTAAATGGAAAGACAATATATATTAAAATAGGGTCAGAGCCCTAAGAAAAACATGTTGTAGAAAATGGTACGCCGAGCAGCGAGTGATTATTCGTCCTAAATTATTCTCAGTCATGATAAATTATATATTTGAAAGTATACCATCAGGCAATGGAGGTCTCTGTTTGCAGATGATGGGGCTCTGAAGAGGGGAGGGAATGCAGAATAGAGTCAAGAAACTACAGGAGGGGATAAATCATGTGGAGAGATGGGGGACAAAATGGGTTTAAGTTCTCTGGAAAAAACTGAAGTTATGCTCCTCACAAATAAGAAAATCAAGGAAGGAAGGACTCTGAAGTTATATGGAAATAATACGGAGAGAGTAGAATGCTTTTTCGTTTTTGGGAGTACATTTGAAACCAGAATTACATTGAGAGAGCATATAAAATGTTTGGTAAAAAAAAAAAGGAGTCATTATTGTCATGAAGTGTCTGGCGGGGCTAGATTGGGGAGCAGATGTAACATCATTGAAATATACCTATGTAAAGCTTCTGGGCAATAATCGATCATGGCTGTGTGCAGAGATGGGCAAAAATACATCAAAATGTATTTTGATACAAAACACAAAATACCCCTCAAATAAATGTATTAAAATAAAATACAAAATACTGGTGCCAGCAAATGTAACAAAATACAATACATGTATTTTGTATTTAAAATATAGGAAATACTTTTTTCTGGATTTTCAGTTTTCTCACAATTTGGTATAGCAGAGCATTTAGGTTTGGGCTATATATATATATATATATATATATATATATATATATATATATATATATATATATATATATATATATATATTAATGGGACTTAACAGCATAAACTTTGGCTTTGTATCAACAAGAAAATATTCATCACTCATGAATAGCATCACACATTAGGCCTATGTATACTATAAAAGAAAAATATAGAATTGTATAGAATTGTACACAGGTAAAGAGCCGAAATAAATTACTGTACTGAGCCACCTGGCCATCTGTAGAGTGTATTAAATAATAAAACTAAGAATACTTTCATAATATACCTTTTAAATAAAATAAATTGGATATTTAATGTTTTTTTGTTTTTTTTAACAAATGGACATCTACTGTCATAGCCTGGCTAACTATGAACTATGTTATCTGCCAGTAATTGATATGGCATTATGACATTCACATTGAGAAGATACAGCATCACTTGTAATACAGTGCAAGATTAGATGGTCAGACGTCTCTTGATAAGGTTATCATGAACATACAAGCTCCCAATCTCCCTCTTCCTATAGCTAGCTACTCCACTGATAAGCTAACTTGCTAAACACTGGCTATGCACTAGCCTAGACAGCATGCTAGCGTCATTAGCATGTTAGCATTGATCGCTAGCTTGATATTATAACCATCACCATATATATACAATAGGCTATCCAGACCCAGACATAAATTATACATCAAGCTGGTTGACATCTGTCACACTCAGATCAAATATTTACCTTGACAGAGAATCCGTTGAACTTGAAGATCTGAAGACTGAACTTGTGAATTGTTTTTTGATTCGTGGAGAAAGTATTTTGAGTATTTTAAATACAAAATGACTCCACTCTAAAGTATTTTGTTACTAATTACGCTTAATTAATCTAATTAATTAGATTTTTTATCGGCCCTATCAAATAGAAATTACAAAATACTCAAAAGTAATTGAAATACGTATTTCAAATACAAGTAATAGAAATACTGGTCATCTCTGGCTGTGTGGTGTATGTTTCAGCAGCTAAGTCCTTGCTGTCAAACCTGGATGTTATCGTACTCTGAGGATTTGCTTATGGGCAGTGTACACAGCACCAGTGTTTGCTCTTCACATTGAGGCAGGAGAAATGCCACTGTGGCTCTGTAGGAAACAGCCGATAACCAACAACTGGATCAATCTAAGAGGGCACAAAGAATGCCATCCAACTAAGAGGGTCTTGGAGGCCTGTTGGGAGAGGGGGAGTACAAAAAGCTAGTTGTGGATGGGTAAGCAGAGACACAACAGAACAAATGGAAGTTCATGAAATTTATTTTTGTCCCACTGTGTTGTGGCCTGTGAGACCTGACTGGTTGCTGCAAAGTGATTGTGTGGATATGCTTCTACAGAAATCAAACAGCAGATTTTTACAGATGGGCCAAAAAGACATAGCCTAGAGTTCATGTTGGTACCAGCTCCCTCAGGAATCCTGGAAAATTAAAAAAAAAAAGTAGGCATGTTAGTGAAGGAGGCAGTCAGGAGAAAATGGAAATAAATATTAAACTTTCAAAGAAGAAGAAGCCGCAAAGAGAAGTTGGTGCTTCAGTGCTCTGAAAACCACGGTGGCAACTAAAACACACGATGCAAAGAATTACTGCCCCGCTGAACTTAACTACTGATACTTGGCCATCATGGCCTTCAACGATCAACTCACGGCCGACATGGCCTCTCATTTGTTCGTGAAACTCTTGATATTTTGGGACAGTTGCAGGGCTGGATAGCTAGCCTTGTTGTTAAACATACGTTAAAATTGCATCAACTGTTTGTCAACCATACTCAGCTATTGACTTTGAAACGGGCTCAAAATTTTCAAAAGTCTTGGTATTGTTTTGGGGGAAATGACATGGCTGAATATCCAGCGTAATGTTGTTGGTCTTGTTGTTAAATATACTGTCAATTGTTATTTACTATTTGTCAACCCTACAAAATGTTATTGACTTTCATCTTGCTAGCATAACTTTATTTTTCTGGGTCATATCTGAGCCAAAGGGTTCTGATCTGAATACTAGAAATATCTCCCGTTGCCAAGTCTTATCTAAGGTTCATCCTATTTACTGGAGCAGTGAATAATGTTTCCATTGCAAAAGAACCTTATGTGATTGAAATGATTGTTCCAGGTATTAGCAAACCCCCAGGTGTTGACGTTACCAGGATAACAGAGTTAGACTTTAAACTTTAGATTTCAATTGCGAAATGCATGAAGATATCATGTTATGGTCTTAATTCAGTTTTTTTGGCAAGTGACCATGGTATAAGCGAGATAATGAAAATCAGAACTAGCCTATGTCTGACGATATTGAGAAGACATGCTGTTGTAAATGTAAAATACATTTGTTAATCAAGGCGGTCATATCATATTCACAACTATTGTAATACGAAAGAGATACCATTGAGTGAACAATTCAGAGATGTCGGGATAGGGTTAATTCTCCCATATAGTCCCGGCGTATATTCTGTCAGGATTTGTGTAAATGTTTTACATTGAAGTGTTGAAGATTAACAATGTATTGTTAATAATAAAATCAACGTGGCTTTCTTCTTAAATTGTTTGTTAACCCCTATTAAGACTTTGCAAAACCTTTCTTTGTGGATTCAGCTGTGCCAACACACACAGGTCTGCCTAGACTGAGCTATTAGTTGGTTTTCCTGTGTCCCATGCTGGACATGAGCTGGGCAGGTGCATGAAACGGAGGTCACGTGTCTTCAAGACCAATTCCTCCTGCGCAGACTTTTTGCCACACATTAACTTCAGGCTACAGACTGGAAAGAGGAAAACATTTCTATTTTCCCAGCAGTGCTCTGCATATTTCAATATGCCGCTGGTTTTTGTTTGCACTCCAAGTGTACACACACGTAAAAGAAAAGTACCTTTGTCAGACTTTAGTATGTATAGTAGTTACTTGTTGACTTTTGTTACTGTGCAAAGTTTCATTTGAAGGACGCAAGAATGTTATCGTGAAAAGAGGACGGCGGACAACCATTTGTTTTTGAATGATTTACAGGCAGGGATTCACCTAATAACAGGGTTATTTGCTTTACCTTTTGTCTTCATTAGTCAATTATTTTCTCTATAGAATTTTTTCTTCAAGGGAAATACAGTTTGTTTTACTTTTGCATGCAACTCACTCTCTTGCTTTCCTTTTCAACATGTGTTTATATGAAAGTGAGGTTAAGTACTTACAGGAAGGGATGTGAGTATTTTCTTTTTGCACAAAGGAAGAACACATTACATTTTTTTTAAAGTAATTTTATTAAAACAAACAAAAATATTTGTGTAATGAAACCTGGAATGTCAAAGGGATACTTCTGTTGTATTTAAATGTTTCCAAGCATCAAGCATTACAAATGTATAAATTGACATTTATTAATACAATATTTGGCACAAAAAACACTTAATATGTATAATGTTGATATCTGAAAGTATAAATACATAATCAATCTAATCAATACATACATCTTACATCATTTTCCCTTTGCAATGTAACTAGATTTCATTTTACAACTAATTAATTTCTTAATTAAATAAAATAAAATAATACAAATTATTCAATAAAACTCAACAGATATTTCAGTATTTTTATAATATTTTGCAATAGTATTTTTTAATAATATTTTGTAGTATTATTTTGTAATAATATTTTTGTAATATTTTTTTATATTTTTTTGTAATAATATTTTGTACATTTTTTTTCTAATAATATGTTTTAATAATATTTAGTCTTTTAGTGTCATTGTATATGTCTGTGACCTTTCAGTACAGTTGTGAGAGAAGGGCCTTGCAGTCCCCAAGTCTGTCCAGCTCCTCCACCACATCAATCAGCCTCTCAACCTTCCCTGGGGGAAGCACTGTCCCCGCGTTGTTTCTGAACTTCTTCCTCAGGCTCTCATTGGTCAGCGGGTTGCGCCAGTGACCGTAGAAGGTCTCACAGCGTCCCTTCAGAATGTCACCCCCAACGAGTGTCACCTGGATTTCGCCATACATTCTGTTGAAGTTAGCTGGGTTGTCTTGGGGATGCTCAACGTGAACACGGCTCAGCAGAGCGTGCAGGTCAGGGCGTCTAATAGCAGCGGGTGAGAAGGACTGCACAGTCACCTCCCCATCCAGGAGAGCGCTGCAAGCATTGAATTGGAAGGAGTGGCGGGCCTCATGCTCAGAGTCAGGGAATGGCCTGTCAATGTACTTCGATTTGGGTACTCTGAGCAGGATTTCTTGGACTATAGCTGGAGAAACAGTGCCAGGGCCAATCCCCACAAGAAGCTTATGGACCGAGGCTGCAGCATCTGCCACCCAATGCATCCCCAGATGGGCAGGGAAGCGCTTGAAGCCAATGTCCTGCTCCTCCAGCAGGAACATATGGCCGTCATCATTGGGTGATCTTAAAGGCTGCGGCACATAGTCTTCATAAAAAGCACTGAAGCCAGCTACACCAGCGACAGCATCCAGGACCAAGGGACTCGCTTCTAGGCCTCGGGAGGCCAGCAGAGCAGCCTCCAGCCCCAAACGCGAGGCATTACCGATGTGGAGCGGTTTAGACTGAGTGGCTGCATTAGCCATTGGGGCTCCTGATAGAGAAGCAGCTATAGCCAAGGCATGACTGCACTGGGAGTGATTCAAAGACAAGAGGCGAGCACATGCGGCCGCACTTCCCATGGTTCCCACCACACTGGGAGGGTGAAACCTGGTGATGAGAAAGACAGAAAACAAGAGACTTTGGTCAGGTGCTTTGGAACTATTTACTCTCGTGACTAAAGGAGCATTTTAAATGGGTGTTCTCCATCATTATGGTTAGTGCGCCTGTATCTAAAGGTGCCTCTTTGTACAAACGGCTAATCTTTCACAAGACTCTCCACATGCATAAACAGCTTTTTTCAAGGCATTAAAGGAAATAGGTTTTTCATCATTTCAATGTTTAATAAACAAGCAAATAATGTGGTGGGTCATTTTACTTGGTGTTAAACACTTGCCAAATGGAATCCTGTGTGATATTCTCCTCAACATGCCTTTTTGTGCTAACACTACCCACAGGACCCCTGCTGTCCTTGACTTAAACATATTAACACAACTTTCACAGCTCACAGACACCACTAAGAGGCTGCACATTGCACTGCACCGGCCTCCTCGTAAACCAGCCTGCAGAGATCAGTAGGGTCAAATATGGATCTCTTCAGACTCATTTGGATACATGTTCTCCATTTAGAGTACAAATACAAACTCCTTAACAAGGAGCTGACTTTGTATCTATTAATCATCGCTGTAATGTAAGTAAAAGTACAAAACCTACTGCAACGTTGCTATTAGACTATAAATGACAGTATCTATGTTCAATTTGACCTACTCTCTGAGGTGCTTACCTCTTGGGGATGTTGTGGGCCTCAGTAGAGAACCTCATCAATCTGCCCTGGATCTCAATGCCGATGTTGAATGCCAGCAGGAAATCCAGACCACTAGGTTTGCTGTTAGCAGGCATCATGTCACTGAGAGCTAACACAGCAGGAAGGACTGCTCCTGAAGGATGAGTGGCAGGGTGCCATGTATCATCAAAGTCCATGGAGTGAGTCTGTAACAAACAAACTAATTATTATGAGTAGTAGTAAATGTATTTACTGTGCTTCATGAAATAATACAGTAACTAGTTTTAAACACAGTGTTCATGTTTAAATGATGTAGTTCATCTTCTTTCTAGGTTAACTCTTACTGTGGCCAACGCATTCTGTTTGGGAAATTCACAATTTCCACAACAGGCTTCAAGGGTAATGTGGGGTAAATTCAGTATATGCACCCAAAGGTGGACTGGTCATAGGGAAGTTCAGGAAGTCTCCCAAACTTCTGATCTATTAGAAACACTATAGCTTTTATTTATCAATGTCTGATGTCAGTAGTCACTGTATGGCCTCGGCCGTGGCATGGGCCAGCCTGGCCTTTGCAACCGCAGACAGCACAGAGCGGAATGCCACTTGTCAGATTGGGCCAATCCAATACTTTTAATATTGAGGGGGAATATGTGCAGTCCCTCCCATTTGGACTGACCTAGTATTTGTTGATATCTGATTGGCTAATTCATTTTCATGATGAATGTGACAAACTGTGACTTGTGTTCCAGCTCACTGGCCGATCTTGTTTTGATTCAGTGCAGTGGTGAAATGCTTACACAAACTGAGGAGGCGGGTGTCAGCAAGACATCTTAAAGTGAATTTCAGTCACAGTACGTCCATGAGTGCATCTGTGGTGCACTGGCGACAATAGTGACCCTTTCCACATATATATATATATACTCACAGCCACTCCATTGACGAAAGCTGCAAGTGTCGGGGAGAGTCTGGTACCCTTGCGGCCGTAGACAGAGCTGATGTCATCAGGACCATACATGTGCTGAAGGTGAAAAAACAGAGTGTTGAGACAAGGATATTTTTAATACAACAGTATACAGTCACAGATTGTGTCATCACACATATACAGTGAACTTTACTTCATAACACTCTTCAGTTGAAAGCTGAATACGTTTCTTTGTAAGTCATATGTCAAACACAGAAATCTGGAGCAAAAGGTCACAAGACATAAAGTCTATGATAATAATCTGTCCACGCACAGCTGTTGTACTGACTTACGACTACTGTTTGCTTAAGGTCAAGCAATTACTTTCATCAGTCGTATTGCTTCGTATGAGATAACCCCTTAATAAAGATATTTATTTCCCCTCTGACTCACCTGACAGTGCTGCAGTGCCAGCTCAAACACGTCTGTGGTGCTGCCAATCAGACCAACTCCAATGCTGTCTAGCACCATCCTTTTGCTGCGGTGGAGCACGACAGACGACAAGTGCTGGGGCTTTACTTGACTGATGAACTTCCCATAGCTGGCTGTGACTGTGTCCTCGGGGGCCGGGCGCTTCAAGGCTGCAGGTGGAAAGAGCAAGGAATGCAGTGAGCACAAATAAGAAAGGAAATCAGGAGTAAGTAAAGGAGATTTTTATTTGGACTACAAGTAAAAATGTTGTTTGTAATTGCTGAACTAGACAGAAATGGACAAGAGGATGAAGTTCAGTTTACCTTCCACTGCAGGCGTATGCAGTCCTCTGACAGCCCACACTGGTCTTATGGTTTTCTTCAGGGGATAAAAAAACGTACATTATATCCTTACTGTTCATCTGTAAATTACTCCATATTACATTTTTTGTATTACTGTAAACCTTTTATTTTTCCACATCTCAGCTTCATTACAGGCCGCTATTTTCTGCCACAGACTCAGACCTAATTAAATCAGCCTTTTAGTGGACATTCGCCTCACTATAATGACTATTCTGGTTACTATCTTGAAAGAGTTATTGTGCAGGTGTATCAGGTATGGTACAGTACGTGTTATTTGCTCCACATTTACCAAGAGCTCTGTTAAATTCTCCCTTGCCATGTTGTACACAGTTCAAGCTGTAGTGTGATTTAATGATTTTGTATTAAATTCTGCACTCGATTTTGTTAAACAGTTCTAAGCATAAACAGCAATCTTTTTGACTTACTCAACCTTGAACAAAATTCACAATTGTATAGATCCCTGTTATACAAAAATCTATAAATATGTTATCATTACCTGTAATGTGGAAATCATGGCTTCAGTCAGTTGTTGCTCTTCTTTTTTCTCGATCTTAGATGCAGCAGGTTTGCAGTCAACAGGTTGTTGGAAGGATGCTGATGCTTTTCACATTGAAAGGGTACCTGCCTTATATAATCCAGGACTCACAATGGCTACTGACACTGATCTGGGAGGAACAGGGAAGGGCAGGCCTTTCCGTAACACAACTTTAATAAGATTCAATGGAGGGATTTCCACAGTGGTTGTCATCATCATCATCATCATCATCATCATCATCATCATCATCATCATCATCGTAACCAGCATTGTGGAGGAAGAATGGGTGTTACTTTATTGTCTAAGGTGAAGAGAAGTGATGTCACCTCTTAGACTGTGAAGGGGAACTTTCATGAACTCCTCCTACATGCAAGGAGGCCTTATTTATGACAATCTCTCTTCCCTGGTTAGAACAACTCAAAGTATCTATCAGAGCGTCTTCACCAGGTAAGACTTTGATTTAATTTGCTGTATTACTAACTTCCACAAAAACATTATTTCATGTTACCTTTAAAATGCTATATTACTATGCTTTTCACATGAGGTAAATATCTGCAGTTAGTTCAAATCTATCGGTCCTATGGAGAACAAAATTTAGTTATTTATGAAATTAACAGAGAATACCAAGAATATCTCTTTAAGAAATATATAACTGACATAATGAAACCAGTACCTGTCTTATGGGTTATTGTCTGTAAATATCTGTCTATTAATCATTAATGAAATGCTTACTTATGCTGACACCGGCTGCTATCCAGTCATCCGCACAGAGAAGTTAAACACAGATACTCCACTGTGTCTCTTCTCAAAGTGTTTATCCCACTTCACTTCTGACAGGACAGGGCCAAAGACTCAGGTTTCTGTAAATGTTACAGGGAGATAAGAGAAAAGAGAGAATAATGTTACAATTTGACTCAATTAAGTTTGTAGGACTTAACAATTTGTCATCTGCACTTTACAGTATATTTATGTTCTTGTTCCTATTTAAGTTATTGTAATTTTAGTTTAGTCTTGTTTTTTTTATTTTATTTTTCTACAAAAAGAAGCCATTAAAAGTGCTAAATTCACTATTCAGAGCTTAAATATAATTATAAGTATAGCAGTAAACAACTGTTTGCTTTGTAAAGATAAAGTGGAGTAATGTCTGCCTGAGCAGAAAATGAAGTCGCTTTAGTTTGCACTGCTAGCTCTGTTAGCACTATAAGCTATGAGCTGCCGGCTAGCCATCAACACGTTGAGAGCTGTTGAGAGGCAATCGAAATGGAGATAATTTTGCTCCGTGTGGTAAACTTTTGTGAGAGTCAAGTTTTGCTTTCCAATCACAAACAACGGTGACCTCTCTCTCTCTGCATATAACTTGGAGGATGATTCCACTTTGGCAATTAAATTGTTTAAATAAATCAACCAATATTGAGACAATATTCTCAATTTGTATTTTTGGTGATCTGTGCATTTGGTATTGCACATTATACTTACTTGATGGAAAATAGACAGGGTTATGTATGGTTATACATACATTCATGGATATGTTTTCTGTGTCATTTGTTTTATTATTTCATTGGAACAGCAGCTTTACAACAAAGACATGATGGCAACTTCAGATGGATTTCCAGCCAGTTTTTATGGTGAACCAGGAGTGTTAGGCTTGTTATCTAATGGGATCAGTGCATTCCTCGTACTTCTGCAAAACTTCAATACAGCACACACTGGCAATGCACCAGTTGGGGTGGAGAACATACTGGCAGGTAAAACTTTTAGAAAATCTATGGAAATTATACAATAAAAAGTAATAAAAAAAAAAGTCTTAATATTTTCAATTCCATGTTTTTTATAGGTGTTCATCTCATCCTGATTGGTGGTATATGCCAATTGGTGGCCGGACTGCTTTCCTTTAGAAAATACGATCATCTGAGTGGCACCTCCTTCCTTGGGTATGCTGCACTTTGGAGCAGTTATGGTGCCACCCGAATCTACTTTGGTGCCTTAGCTGAAACTCCTATAACAGCATTTATGCCACAACAGATAATGAACAATTTTCCCCTGTCCAATGACATGTTAAGAAACATGTCTCTGAATGCCACCACAGAGATCCCAGTTTCTCATTTATTCATGTCTATAAAAGAGTCAGCCATCGCTGGTCTGGTCCCCTATATTCTTCTGTCCTTTATCCTTGCGTTTTGCTCTGCTACGGTCAACTACATCATGCCTTTTGTTTTTGGAGCCATTACAGCCACCTTGATTTTTGAAGCAGTGGGTGTGGTAGCAAGCTCCTGGGCTCTCGTGGTCGCTGGGGTTCTGGAATTTCTCATTTTGATTTTTGCCATCTACGGTTCAGCTGCACTGCTCATCAAAGGTCTGACTCAACGTCTAGTCCTCAAAGGCTTCGGAACCCCCCTTTTTAATGTTCTCCTCCTAGGGACCACCAACTCAGGAAGTGCCCAGAGCATTGGCCAAGAGAAGAAGAAAAACACAAAATATGCAGAGCCCATGGCCTTGGGTTTCTTCTGTGACACCGTTGCCCCCTTCATCTTTGCTTTCTACAGCTTTGGGTACATGAAGTCCTTTGGCTTAGGAGCCACATGGCTCTCAATCATCACAGTTGCCCAGCTGTTCTCCAGCTACTATGCCCATCTGCGCCAAGACTGCTACCACACGACTAAGTTTGGTCTTCATGCCACATATTGGCTGATCAAGGCTTGGGATGAGTTTGTGCTATCTGTGCTAGTTGTTGGGGACAGTAAATTAGTCTCAGGGAGGGAAGCAATGGTGGGAGATTGGTTCTTTGTGGTGGCAGGCGTGGTGCTCTGCGTGGGAAGCCTTAACACAGACGTCCTGGAGCTCATCCACAACATGCTGTTTGTCCTGCTCACACTCTCAACAGTCCCTCAGATTCCTCTCCAGGGATACTACATCTTCTTTGGTGTAGCTTGCTCCCTGTTCACCGCAGCCTCCCTGTATGGTACTTTTGCGCGTCTTATCAACACCATAGCAGAGAAGTCTCTAATCCCTGTTGGACCACAACCCATCTCCTCTGCCCAGTTGAAGAAGGCTTTGAAATGCTGCAGGGCCGAGCAGGGAGACCAGGAGGGACTGCCCCAAACTGACCAGGCTTCAGACGCCCTGTTCTACCTTTTAAATGGAGTTGCAGCCCTCTCAGCTATTACTGGAAGTTCATCTAGCACAAATCCTGCCTTTCTTAATCTGACTGTCCCTTGGGTCCTGATCTCTGGCGCCATCATCCAGGCCTATGTCAGCCGACTGCAAGTCACAGGAACTGGTCGTTTTGGGTCAGTCATCTCATCCATCTATGTAGCAGTATGGGCAACCTGGACCTGGTTTAAGTTTGCAGGTATGTCAGTACAAATATGTTTAATGGAGACTTGGTGTGACTAAATCACACAAAATTTTTATCCCACATTTTTCTATTCTAGGTAACCTGCTTCAGTTTTCCACAGAGACAGCTTACGGGTTCACAGCAGGAGCCATTGCTCTTCTGGTCATTAATGCTTTCCTCATGCTGATTGGTAAGGTCAACAAGATTCTTTTTTTTCAAAAGAGTTCAAATTAATTTAATGATTTTTTTTTTGTTTTTTGAGCTTGTTTTCTTTCTTCCATTGTCTACGTCAGCTGCCTATAGGAACCTGGTTTTGCTGTTTCTAACAACAGTCATGGAGGTTGTTCTGGTCTGTTTACTGCTTTCCACTCTGCAACGACTGCCACTTCAACTAGAGAGTATGTATGGCCAATTTTATTTTAGGTTTTTAAATATAGGAATAGGCTGAATAGGCTGAAAAATCCATACAGTTATTTAAATATTGTGAAAACATTTTCTTTACAGTAGCCATGCTTGCGCTACTTTCAATCATTTGTATATATGGAGCTCTGGCATCACTGGTGAACTGCATCTTCTCACAGAGACTGCTACCTATGGGCCCTCCCTTAATAAAGGTAACCAAATAAGACACCTTTTGCATACCTCTTCTAATTCAATAATGGTCTGTCATATTATATCCTTTTCACGAAAATGTCCCTCTCTCAGGAGGAAGTGAAGCAGGAGTCTGCTCCAGAACTACCCTGTCCTGTGACTTATTCACAACTCACCAGTGGTCTCATGAAGATTGCTGGCTTTCTGGAGGAAGGAGGAGTGTGTGGTATTCCCACAGACACTGTGTATGCCCTCGCTGCCTCCTGCAAGAATCCTAATGCTATAGAGAAAATCTACAATATTAAAGTAAGAATGAAAAATATGTTAACTTGGTATCATTTAGAAGTGAAATTTGACACAGATCATTTAATCTAGTTTCAACATTTTGACTTTGATGTAAAATTCATCAACCTGTGATCTGTGACCTCATTAAGGACCGACCAGCAGAGAAGCCCATCTGCATTTGCATCTCTAATGTGGAACAGCTAGTGGCAGCCAAGCCACCCTTCAGCCCTCTACTCTGGGAGTTTATGAGGAATGTGTATCCAGGAGGCATCAGCTGCATCGTCAGCAAAGGAGACTGGCTGTTCAAACTAGGTAAACTGTTCAGTTTAAATGCTGTGTTTCTGGATTCAGTTACCTGTTTCAGCCTATAAATCTCAAATTACCAGTATTTACCTCACCTTTTTAATACATTTTTTTATAGGAGTGGGACCTGCTTATGATCGTGTTGGCACCAAGGACAGCATCATGATCCGAGTCCCTGACCACACTGTGACGAACCACCTGTGTGACGTCACCGGGCCCCTTGCTATTACTTCAGCAAATCCCAGTGGAGAGCCAGACAGCACTCACCACACCATGGTCATCAGGTTAGTGTCTCTTATTGGAACTTACATTTCCTTTTTACAGCAGATTAATCTCAGTGTGTATTGTGTAGAAGAGTGACAAATGTGTCATATTATGCAAATGGGGAGAAACTACATGCACACTCACTCAAACGCCCTCTCCTACTATCTTTTTTGCCACAGTCGACTGGGTCACAAGATCCAAGGGGTTCTGTGTGATGGGGACTCAAATGAAGTTGTTGCTTCAACCGTAGTCAACTGCCTGAAGATTGATGAAGGTCAGACGCAAAGATATTCCCAGTACGTTCTTTCTTTTTTGTATTTTCACATGTACTTTCTAACTCAAGCCTATCTCACTGTTTCCACAGGGACCATCACCATTGTGAGAGAAGGCTGTGTCCCTGCAGTAAAAGTCAGACAGATATTCGAGAGAGTGAAAAGCACTATGGTGTGATTGTCTTGTATCTCATTGCTCTCCGTCAGAGAGTCTTTTCAGGACATGTTCCATACAAGATCATTTGCATTTAACAATCTCAGAGACACTTTATCAATAATATGTGAAAGACTAAGTGATGGTGTGTTTATTGCTGGTTGTGATGAGTATAACTGGGTATCTTGGCAAATGTTACAATAAAATAACCATGTGTTGCTCACAATGCTCTTGATGTACACTTGACACATGAAGAATCTCAGCTGAGGTACCACAACTTAGTGAATATACTCTGCTGTATCATTTTGTCAAGAACAAAACCGTAAGGACTTTTATTTTAGGTTAGTTAAACGTATATCAAAATATCTTAATGAACTGACAGCTGTAAATGTCAAAACCAATCTGTAAATATGTATTTATTAATTTGAATGTTTGTTGTCATGAATTTTGCACTATGTTAATATTAAGGGTGGAATTGAAAAATTACCTGTATTTAAGTTCACTCTGCAAACAATGAATTTGACTGATGTTTAAAGTTTGTGTCCCAAAATTGTAATAAAAGTAATAATGTCATCAATAATATCTTTTTTGATTGATTCATTTTTTAAAACATTTTCAATAGCATTTCTATAGACTTTTTTTTGACATACTACATTATGAATCTGTATTATTTCTTTCAACATGCTATACTATAGCATGACTTTTTTTTGGTATGACTTTTTTGGTATGACATACTATAATGATTTGTTTTCCACATACTACTTTTTTTCGTACACTATACCATGACTTTTTGTCGAAATGCCATGCTGTTATTACTTTTCTGACATACTATACAAAGATTTTTTTGACATAATATACTACGACTTTTTTATAACTTTTCAAGACATATTATACTATGACTTTCACAAAATACTATAATTTTACTTTTTTCATTACTTTTTTCAACATGTTATACCATGACTTTTTTTTAAAAACTTTTTTTTGACATAACATACTATGATTTCTTTTTGAAATTTTATGCTATGATTTTTTCCAACACCTCATGACTTTTTGTCGAAATGCCATGCTTTGCTATCACTTTTCTTGACATACTGTACTATGAGTTTTTATGGTGTTTCTTGACATACTACATTATCACAACTTTTCTGACATACTCTAAGGTGAATTTTTTTTGACATACTACATTATTCATTTTTATTATTTCTTTCAACATGCTATACTATGACTTTTTTTGACTTACTATACTAAAACACATTTTAACATACTATATGTGTTTTTTTATACATACTATTCTATGACTTTTTTGGATATTTTTGACATATTATACTACAACTTCCCCGACATACTATCATATGACTTTTATTTTTACATTTTTCATAATTTTATACTATAAACTTTTTAAAACTTATTTTGACATACTATACGTTTCAAAATACTATACTATAACTTTTTTTGAGTACTATAATTTATCTTTATATATATATATATATATATATATATATATATATATACTATATTATTACTTTTTAATGACTTTTTTTCAAAATACTCTACAATTACTTTTTTTCTACATACCATATGATGACTTTTTATTGGCCATTCTATAATATGATTCTTTTCGACATAATATACTTTTTTTTTCATGACTTGTTTCCGACATTGTATGCTTTGACTTTTTTTAATACTTTTTTGGACATACTTAACTATAATTTTTTTCAACATGCTATTCTATGACGGTTTTAACATTTCCTATGAAATACTATACAATGCTATTGTTATGACAATATGCTTTGTATCTGACAACATCTTTTCATTGCAGTACAGACCATGACATTTTCAATACATTTTTCATGTCAATTTTTATTCATGTGTGATGTCATTATGCTCACAGGATGTTTTTTGATAAAGAGGTGCAATCCTTAAAGACAGGTTGGAGTCAACGTGTCTCATCTTTTAAAGTGTTTTGGATGCATTGGTTGTAAATGGTGTCATTATGCATGTGCGGGAATTCCCACATTCTTTTGTACAGGAAGCTACATTTACAGGCACTTCCTGGAAAATGTATGCTTTGAGGGTTCAGTTACATTGCTTGTTCTCTTTTGTTTGTCTATTTGTGTACATTTCCATGGTGGGTGGTTTGCAAACAAAGCTCAGCAACTTGACCCACTGGAATTGACTTGCATACTGTCTTATGAACCAATGATCAAATGTTGATATCATGTTGAAAAGACAGGAAAAATCTACTCAAAGGAAGAATTGGCTTTCGACAGTTCACATTGCATCTTAACATATTTTTCTCATCAAGGCAGAACAATTTGTTATTTTGGTCTTAATGAGAGGACAACATACAAATGTCTAATTACTATATGTGTTTTATACTAGTATACTGCATCATATAAAAATCCTCAGTCATATAATTTCAAAATGTAATCAAAAAAGTATTCTTATAGCAATACATTTAATTTTTCTTATACATCACTTTAAAATAACTAAGATATAATAAATGTTAAACAATAAACCCGTCTTTTCATTGAAATTAATAATTTCCTGACACATCATCTAGAAAGGCCCCTCAAAGATATCTGTAAAAAACATCTTTGGATTTTCCCACATACTGTATGTCATCAAGGAAGTATCTCAAATCTGCACTGTATAACAGACCCTTGTGATTTTCCCTTTTAAAAGACTATACAAAGGTTGCTAATGAAACAAAGAAACTGCTTACTCATTAACTTATTACCAGGAAAAACGCCTTGATATAAAGTTTGACACAGTGACATAAGCCTTTCCACGGGTTGATTAGGCTTCAAAAGATAGATAAATTACTCTGAAGGACCAACATTACAAACATTCATCATCTCGAGTGTTATTTCTTCATGCATTTCCTCAAAGATGCTCTGGTGGCATTGAAACATATCAGCAGTCTGAAAATGAAAGAGCGGGTTGGAGAGTCAACACAGACACAATTATTTATACATATGTTATGAGCGCTGTTACCTGCCCATGTAAATACACAAACACTGACATTATCACTATTGTGAGACGTTACAGTCCAAGGCCCTGTGTGCAGATGTCATCTTACTCGGCACCACAGTTCATCACAGTTCATCACTGTTGTTAACAATTTGTAAGGGCACACTGTAGAATCCAGTTCAGATAGCCTGTTTACTCAATGACTCCTAAAGAGAGGAAGCAACGCATTACTGGAACCCTGCTGTTGCTGTTCCTTCTGGTGGCACTTTACTAGTCAGATTATTGTTTATTATTACGTATCATGGGCCAAAAACCCTTGTGTTCTTCGCATGTCTGCAGATCGTGTTACCCTAATCCTGACTCAATTTGTAATTGTATTAATTACATGATTGAACCTAACCCAGAGGAACAAAAATAGGGAAAATGTACTAAAAAGACTGAGCTCCAAATGCAGAAGCCTTCATTAGATTGAAAATAATAACACCCATATCAGAAAAGCCTATCATCTTGCAGCCGTCTTGTCTCTCTACCTTCAGTACGTTCATGTTGCTGTTATGTGACCCTCCACCTCCCCATCTCCGCCCACTCTTCGCATATTTTTCAGCTTTATCTCATCATTCTATCAGCCTCATCAGCCATTACAAATCTCTCTGTAGAGTCTAAGCGCCAAAGACTCTGTCAAGACTTTATCATCACACATCATCTGTTAATAATAAACAATTATCTTTTCTTCATCTGACTTGTCTCTTCTGATTGAACTGGTTACTGTCTTGCAGAGCGGTGCTCAAAGAACAACCTACCGCTGATTGTTGATTTTAGAAAAAAGGAGGCGAAGACACATGCCTGTCTACATCAATGTAACTGAGGTGGAGCAAGTGGACAGTTTTAAGTTTATGGAAATCACCATCTCAAACAACCTGACATGGTCATCACACATCCCCATCCTGGTGAAGAAAGCTCATAAACTGCTACATTTCTTGAGGAAATTTAAGAAGGCAATTGCATGCAGAGTTCTTGTTAACCTTTACAGTGGAGTAATAGAAAGCATCCTGACCGGAAACATTATAAAGTGGAATGTGATGTGCACGGCCCAGGACAGGAGGGCTCTACAGCGGGTGATAAAACCTCACAGAACATCTTTGCTACAGATCTACTGAGAATCTGTGATATTGGTGAGAAGAGGTGCCTGCAAAGAGCTCAAAGGATATTAAAAATCAAAACCCACCACAGCCACAACCTGTTCACCCTGTTGCCGTCTGGCAAGAGAAACAGAAGTATCAGCTGATGTACCACCAGAATTGAGAGCAGCTCCCTGAGACTCCTTAATTTATCCTCTTGATTTCACCATGAAATTTTGTTTTCTTTTTTTGTTTGTTTCCCTTCTAGCATAAGGGATTACAAACTGCCACAAACCTGCACCACTATCGTCATTGTACAACACAGTACAATGACGATAAACACAACTTGTAACCTGATGTAAATGTAAGGAGATTCCAGTGGAAAAAGTTGCTGAGCTTTGTTTGCAAACCAACATAGATTTTTACAATACAATAAGACCAAAAGAGGACAATCGATGTATGTAATTTAACCCTGAAAACACCTATTCTTCTGGGAATAGAGAAGTGTCTTTTCTGGATGACTAAAGAAAAACTGATTCATCAAAAGAGTTTTGTTTTTTTTCTCCTTAAGTTCTGTTCATCATTGACAACAAATACTGGGTCAACTGACATTTTTACCTATACAATGATCACATTTTATCAATAAATATATTTAGATATCATTTTTGTAACTGAAATTCTGTGCAAAACTGGTTGAAAAAAAAGTATTATTCCAAAATATTTATTTTTTTCCATATTGAGACATTTTCCACTTAAGTCAGGCATCATCAGACATTATTTATGTGATTATTTCATCCAACACACATTGTTTCATATTTATTTCTAATTGTATCACATTTATTTTGTCTTTGGATGTTTCTTGACTATATGATACACTGCTAATACATGTGTTTAAAATTTAAATGTGCAGACAATATGAAAAATGTTTTTTTTTTCTTTTGTTTCTTTTTTGTTTCTTCTTGATCTCCTTTTTTTGAACAAAGCTCATTGTACTTGAGAGTTTAAGTAAGCAACATATACTTGTATACTTATGTGGCTATGTTTCATTATACATTTACTTGTTTGCATTTTAAAATAGTATTTCTCTTAATGCACAGTTATAGTGCAATCAGGTAACTTTCATATTGGGCAGTGATCTATAAATATAATAATGAGTATTTTTGCATAGACTACAGTAAAACACAGTCAATAAAATATTAAAATAGTATCGTGTAAATATTTGCAGCTGCTTTTAGAAATCATTGAATGTATATTTCATCATGAAAAAGTACATACATTACATCTATATATTTAAAAGACAATTACAATTTTAAATATATGACATACAGTACAAAACACAAATTAAAGTGAACCAGCTAGTTATTTTACAAGTGACAGTGCATTAGAGCCTGGGTGCATACATAGAATTTCACACCAATATGCAACATTCAGATAAACAAGTATATACTTGTTTTATTTTACGTGTACAAAAATATCACCATAAAACACCAGCACATGAACAGCTTGTGGGATTGTCCCTATGCGGTGGAACCTGAGACCTCCTCAAATAATAGTGTGGCAGCTATTTCCTATGTGTGTACTGAATCTTTAAGTTACATTTGGCAGCATTTACAAGCAATGTATTGATACTATGACCCGTTTCTCAGGACTGGACTTTGTTCCAGTGAAACTGTGGATGGTGTTGAGTTTCCACTTCCCGGCTGTACTGTGTCGTCTTCTCCTGAAGTTTTGTCTCTTTGTGTATCCGGCAGATCCAGATCATATTCAAAAGCAGGATTTGTCTGCCCATGTCTGTGCCGCTTCTGAACCTCCTCAAATATAGTAAGAACCTTCAAAGCACAAAAATAAAAGCAACAGGTATTAAGTATTAGCACTAAACTGAAACTGTGTATTTAGAATGAATAGAACAAGAAGGGGCATTACCTTGGATTTGGGAATGAGACCCACTCTGAAGAAACCAATATGCCCTGTTTCAATCTTAGTGCAGTCAACCACAGTAGATGCAATATTCTCTGGGGAGGGTCCATCACATAACACTCCATCAACCTAACAGAGCAAAAAGCATATGTAGTTTGCTGCAAAAAATAAAAACACCAGTGCCTCTTAGTATTTATTAACACTGAAATATTGTCCCCACCTTTTTCCCCAGCTTGGCGTAAACTTGGTTGTGGTGAGTTGTGTCTGCCTCGCCTGAAGGGTTAGCTGAGGTTACAGCCACAGGCCCCACCTGCAAGAAAAAAGGTTCTTATATTTACTACAGAGCCTGCTGACTAGTTTCTCTCACTTTGACATTTTAAGGCAAGGCAAGTGTATTTGTTTAGCACATTTCAACAACAAGGTAATTCAAAGTGCTTCATATAAAACCATTAAAAGCATCAAAACATTTAAGCATTTCATCCACAGCCCTTACCATATTAATGAGATGTGTGGCCACAGAACAGTCTGGGTTTCTGATTGCAATGCTTTGTGGCGTCCCTATGTGTTTGGCAGCATCTCCTAAACCAAAGGTGTCCATCCATGGGCCTGTGAAAGCCAAGCAACCAATATGATACTCATAAAACCCCCATCATGCAACATAAGGCACCCACACAGACATGCACACAAAATGTAACTCGTACAAATGTGCATCCATAAACCCACACCTACCTCTGGGTATAACCATGCTAATGGAGGAGGGCCACGCGGCCTCCATGAAGTCAAGGAGCAGAGGGCTCAGCAGGTGTCGCACCGGCTCCAACTGTTTGATGGAGGAGATCCACAGGGACATGGGGCGGTCCTGCGCCTGCTTCTTCACCCTGAAGTCAAGCACAGCAATCAGAGAGTAAAGAGATCGAATCAATAGAAGAATGCAAATAATTGCACTCTCAGGAAAATGGAAACTCACTTGTAAGCTTTGATGACTGCGTCAGGCCTGTTGCAAGCTGCCACCAGCACATAGACGGTGTCAGTAGGCATTCCACATATGCCACCATTTTTCATGATTTCTGCAGATGGAAGAAAAATAAAACTAATATCAAGTATGTAAACAATTGTGTATTTTAAAAATTCAACATTCTTTAACATATTCTCACCTGCAATCTGCTGGACAGACGAGGCCTTGCGGGCGGGTACATGGGGACAGACATCTGCGCCTCCCCCAACCCCACTCAACCTGACTAGAGGTTTTCCTAAGGGTATCAGCGGGGATTGGAAGGTGCTGTTAAAAATGTGCGCCAGGAAACAATAAAAACTGACCAGACCAAAAATGATGGTGACTCCTATGTCATAACCATAAGGCAGTGCACCTACTGCATCCAGCAGGAAGCTGATGAGGATGAGCTGGAAGGTGAGGGCGTAAGCAAACCAAGCGACACTTACAACCAGCGCTGCAGCTGTCACTAAACAATTAAACAACATGAAGCTAATGATCCCGACAGCCACATTGAAGCTTCGGGTTTCACCGTACAAGCCGCCGTATCGTGTCAAACCCCACACTGACCACATCATCCCATACAGAATAAAAACTGTGCTCTCAAAGGTTTTACCTCGAGCAAAAGCTACGGAACCACAGAGCAGCTGGAGTATCCCTCCAGCCACCACCACCCAGGGCAGAATCAGCACAGACAGAGGATTATTGTCATAAACTGTGGCTGTTATGGCAAAAGCAGCCAGCACATTACAGGCGTGGCCTAACACCTCTGCATCAGCATACTTGGAGTAGCCCAGGTGAGGTACATGTAGATCTTTATCATGGGCTCTGAGAGTAAGACCCTGCATCCTGGTCACTAAAGCATTAAAATATCCCCGCCCCGTAGGAATCATTGTAGTGGAAACCATATTGAATGTGGTAATAAAAAGCATGCCGGCAGTGAACACAAATATAGCTCCCTGAACACCCTGGGTGCCTCCTTGGAAGAAGCCTTGAGGCTGGGCTGCGATGGCAATACAATAAGCTACAAAGAATAACTGGTAGACCCCCTCCAGCAAGCTCTTCTGACAACTGAACAGAGCCAGGATGGAGAAAAGTACAGAGAAGACAACGGGGAAGGGAACAGGGGAGTAAGGCTGAACTAAGGTTGATAGGAAAGCGCTGTAGCCCTCTGCAAATTTCAGCAGAGCAGTGAAGCCGTAAAACGTGGCAGCCAGTGTGTCCATGGCCCGGTAGAAGAGGATACACATGCCAAGCTGGAAGACTCCCGCTGTCCACAGCCAGGGGACGTGACCGACGGAAAGCTGGGGGACCACCCCTAACAGAGGACAGACTAACACAGAGGCGGACAGCAAGTTCATCACCAGACCCACTGACACTGCGTCACTACACCCCTGGTTCTGATCTGTCGTCAGCTCGGCTTTTCTCCTCAGGCCCGTTCCTGGAAGCTCCAATTTACCATGAGTGATAGTGTTCAGCAGACGTCCACAACCAAAGTAAACACAAACCACACAGACCAGAAGGTAGTTGGCAGCTGTTGCAGACTGACCAAAACCTGGAGCTGACAAACTGGCGATTTGATGGGCACATGCTAAACTTATGCCAATAGCTATGATAAATAGAACTGCTTTCTTTGCTACAACTGCTACGCTGCCTATGATAAGCAGGGCTAAGGTAAATGCTGCCAGGCCGGGGACTAGAGAGGATCTCAGCTCTGTGGGCGGCACCACCGCCTGCCCCACCAGGATGTACACCAGACCTGAACCACACCACAGGGCTGAAACAGTCAGACACAGAGAGGAAAACAACTGGGCGTGGGACAGACTGTGAGAGATACCTACGATACAGTGGAAAACAGAAGAGAGGATTATGAGTTTTACAAACAAATACAAATCAACCAATACTACAAATGAATGAATTCAATCTTGTGATAAGCAGTCATCAAATCCAACCTGCATAAGCTAAGAGGACTGCAATGATGATGAGCACAATCCCCAGTGCAGTATGGGGGATGAGGTCTTTTTCAGGTGAGCTGGCATAGTCGTTCACCAAAAGCAGGAGAGAACCTATAAGTCAGAAAGAAAATAATTTTCCAGGTGCTGGTAATTTATCAAAAACAAACAACAAAGTGCCGTGTTTTTTTCTTTTACATTTTGATGAAAACTTGGATGTGATTTTGGCACCTCTATAGCAAGAGCAGGTTATTATTTTCAGAAAAATATTTGGTATGATTGGTTTTAAGAACAACGTTGCTTTCTGTTATTAGCAGTAGGCTCTTCTAAAGGTTTCAGTTTAAATATCTACAGCTTAAAACGTCAACAACATGTTTTTTAAAATGATGTCACTTTATTTTTTAGTACACAATACATACCATGACATTTGATGATTACTACGAATCTGATATCAGTGTTTGGCTACTCCTTTGAGTTTTTTAGGTTTGAAAACGTAGACTATAGGCTACAACATATTTTTATAATTTTAATACCAAAATCAAGGAGGGTGTTACTTTCATAATAAGTAATGATAAAATAACAGTTCGACAAATAGGCTTATGGCTGTAGCCTACAACTGACGCAAAAAAGGGAGTCACTCGCGTATGCAATTAAACGCTTACCGCCAGAGATGCCCAGTATGCCGATGGACACATGCAGCGAGTGTTGAGCCATAGTCGGAGTTGATTTCTGAAGAGTTGAGGCTGGACTTTATAGTCTAGAGCGGTGTTTGACGTCAGCAGCACGCAGGAGAAACTGAGCTGCACCCATAGACTGCATTTGGGAAAGGCAGCGCCTCGTTGGGAAAAACCTGAGACAGGCACGAGGGTAAAGTGGAGGGGAAAAAAACTCCGACTACAAAAATGATCCCGCGAGTAATGTAGAAAGTTCATTGAGAACCTCGTCATTATGACACACTATATGTACGAGGAGATTTAGGATGGCTGCGATAAAATACTCAATTTAGTCTAAATAGCAACTCAGTGTGTTCTTGTGTTACCCAAATGCGATAATTTCACAGTTATATTTTGACCAGTAAAATTTAAACAACACATATAATGACTTATGTTTCTAGATTCATCTTTTTCCTCCAACTGTGCCTCATAAAATACAGATAAGGACAATACTGACGTTCATGTTATACTCAAAGCACCTGTTATTAGTTTTCAGTATTTATTTAGCCCAGTCACAAAGGAATGAATGCATCGTTATCTATCAAATTATTCTCTAAAGATAACAACCCAGTTAAACAAATTTATCATTTCATTTAGTTCCCTCATTGCATCGCTTTTATTATTCATTGAAAACTTACTGAGAGGAATGACTCAGCATTTTTCCTCCAAAGCTGGCCATGCCAACCAAGCAGTGTTCCTGGTTACCTTTAGGCAGGTTGGGGGAGGGGCAGGCAGGAATATAAAGAGTCTGCTTCACAGTTCAGTCAGCACACCTCCGCTGAACAGCTCGATCACTCACACCTAGGCCGACTACTCTACATACAAGGTGAGATCTGGCTACATTGTTTTCACTTCTGCTTTCTCCTAGTATTTTAGGAACAGACATGTTGATTTTAGACGGCAATGTATTGCTAAAATGCAAAGAAGCATTTCAAAATGCATGCGGGAAATAGTGACATGCTTGAAAAGTGTCTGGTACATATTCTTTTTACAGTAATGCATATTCATTTATACCAATGGAGTCTTGAGCAGCAGACTCCAACCTCTTTCTGTAACTTTATCTAGGTGTCAACAGTGTTACCTGGCAGCAGCAGCTACTCCTTTGTCCCCTGGCTCTGTGCATTCTTTATGTAAACAAGTGCAACAGGAGGCTCAGGAGCAGCGCTCTTCATGTCTGATGTACAAACAAGTGATATTACACTGGATAAATGCATGTCTTTGTTTTATAGGAACCATGTCAAAGCGTGTTGCAGTTATTCTCTCAGGCTGTGGAGTCTATGACGGCACAGAGGTCCATGAGGCCTCCGCTGTCCTCGTCCATCTGAGTCGGGCTGGAGCAAAAGTAAGAAAAGATCAGATGTAAAGTTATTACTGTTATTTTATGTCAAATTTCTGGATTCAGTCCCATTAAGAGGGGCTTTGCGGCATCCATGGATACGTTACTATCTATTTTTTGTCCATTGACATAAACCTGACCCACTAAGATATAAATGGCCTTAATAACAACTCTAAGAAGATCCCCCAGTCCAAAGCTAAGTTTTACGTCCTTCCTTTCAGGTGCAGATGTTTGCTCCGAATGCAGATCAGATGCATGTGGTTAATCACTGCGTGGGGAAACCTACAGAGGAGAAAAGAAACATCCTGCAGGAAAGTGCTCGCATCGCCAGGGGCGACGTGGCTGATCTGGCCACATTAGATGTGACAGCATTTGACGCCGTCATCATCCCAGGTTTGGCTGAACCAGCCATTTTTTTTTTTTTCACTACAAAATTGTAATATTCTTAATGAATCCTGGGTGCTCTCATTCAAAGGGGGCTTTGGTGTGGCGAAGAACCTGAGTGACTGGGCAGTGAAGAACAAGGAGTTCACCATCAAGCCACAATTAGAGAAGATCATTAAGGCTTTCCACAAAGCCGGAAAGCCGCTGGGCATGTGCTGCATCTCCCCCATCCTCGCTGCCAAAATCCTGCCTGGCTGTGAGCTCACTGTGGGACAGGACAAAGAGTGTGAAAAGTGTGTGACATAGTTTGTCATAATCAGTATGTATAGTATGAATACATACTTCTACCGGTCTAACTTTCCATCTCTTTTCACCGTTAGGTGGCCGTATGCTCAGACAGCAGGCGCTATGAAGGAGATGGGCTGCAAACACGTCAACACAGATGTGGAGAAAGCACACGTTGATGTCAAAAATAAATTGGTCACCACCTCTGCATTCATGTGCAATGCTCCCATTCATAATGTTTTTGATGGAATTGGAGTCATGGTCAAAGAGACACTGAAACTGGCTTAAGAAGTCTCTAATTATATAATGGATGCTTGTATTTACTTGAAAATGAATTGCGATTTTCTGCACAAGCATGGTGTCTAATATGAAGTTATACATGAGCATTTTTCTGATGTTGTATCATCAATGTGTTGCTTTGAGAATTTCAATAAAAGTAACTCAATAACAATTTTGCATTTTTCTTCTTCATTCAAATAAAACAATGAAAGACATAAATACTTAAGGATAATAAGCTCACATATACTCTATATTGTGTTTGTACCTAGCAAGGAAGAGTCCTCACTGGTTGATTACACAGGGCAGATGATTTTTCAGTCCACCTTCTGTCTCTGTAAAACCTTCTCTAAGTTTCAAGACATTGTCCAGGCAGAGATCCACATGACTTCTACCTGTACAGTATGTTAGCCAAGCAGGAGCGGCCTGTGAAGGAGCATTAAACAGTTCACCCACCAAACCCTTACATGAATACATTTTAAGGTGATTTAGATACTCACTTTCTTACTGGTTTTCCTTTTGCTTGTCTGTTAGTGAGGTTCAAATAATACCAACAACCCATCATTTTCAAAAAGGTGGGTTTAAGTGTATACAGTAACACAATTATGCTTCTGGTATTGTTAAAACTTTTATTCCTTATTTGTGAAATCTTGTAGTATAATCCACAAAAATCAATTAAGTACTGTTGAACAAGAACAAGAATACCTATTCATAATCCGAATGACATTGTGCTACATTTTGACAATTTATGTGAATCAAATATGCAAATAAACAAACTTAAAGACTTAAAACTTTTATATTTTACAGATTTCACACTAAAACAAGCTGTGACTAAATGACTGAAGTGCTGGATTTTGAGGACTTTACATTTGTATTACCAAATCCTAGTTTTGAAAAATATACCTCCACTTTTGGATCATATTTGATACTTAATTGATTTACCTTCAGTAAAAATAAAGATGTCCTCTATATTTTATATTTAAATGGACTGAGTGATCAGTGTCATTGTATTTTGAAAATACAATTAATATTTGGGTATGTTAATGAGCAGTTTAAAACAGTCCAGTTAAATGTAACTATGGCACTATTTAATGTCCACATATTCTTAACATTAAAACAATATTTTATTAAATGAAAATCCATTAACAGTTGCAACATTTCAATACTATACAATTTAGTACAAACTATTATAGAAATCTGCCACTAATTTTGATAAACAACATTATTCATACGAATACCATAGAATAGACATTTGGTCTCAGCATGAAATATTCCAGTAAAGTGTACAAGTATCTATTCTTCTAGGAAGAACCAAACACGTATTCATGTGGTTTTGTTGGAGAAATGATTGAACAGATCCGTTCCACAGGCCAACACTGTTGCAGCAAATTTCCTGGGACGATCAGGATCCTACCGGCAACAAAAAGAATTAGGATCAATACACAGTGCGAGTGTGTGAAATTATAATCTGCAGGGAAATAGCAATACATTTATATTCATTTTTGTCTCACCTGAATGGGATATGCGCAGGTGGAAACATAACGGATCACAAACCCACAGCGCCTCCTCTGGGACATGTTGGCATCACTGGCATGGACAAGGAGTCCATCATGAATCTATCAAAACAAATCCTAATTAATCCACCTTGTCTTTAACTCAAACCTATTCATAACCCTGTCATCTTTACCAAACAGGGAATAAACTCACCGACATCTGCCCAGCTAACAAAGGGCAAAACACAGCTTCATCAGCCTGCACCAGCTCCTCTGGGATCTCCTGATTGACTGACAGCATGTTTCCAGGGCGAGTAGCTTGGCGATGGGGCAACATGCCAGCGCAGTGGCTACCTACAAGGCATGAATGTAAAAATTTCCACTCTACAAAGCAGGTTGTTGATTTTATTCAACACTGATATGAATCCAAGACCTTTTTTTATAGTCTTTGGTGGGAATCAAAAAAAGCTTTTAGGCTGGTTGTAATCAGTTAAGGTCCAACAGAGGCAAGGTAAATGTATTTATATAGCGCCATTTCATAGCTGAAGACAACCCCAAGTGCTTTAAAGATTACACAGGTAAAAGCACAAGAAACTAATGGTAAAAACAAAAAAAGCAAGCAAAGGCAAGCACACAGAATAAAAACAATAAAACATACTCATTAAAATGTATGTCTGAATCCAGGATAACAGCAAGGTTTATAGCTTTTAATTTTTATTCTTCAAGGTAAGACTATTGAGGTAAGAACTTTCTTTCTTTATTGGCCCCAAAAACAATGACTACACTACATTCTGAAGCATTCAGAATGTAGTCTAGTTAAATTTATATTTGATATAATGCATTGTCCCAGGTAGGCTCTTGAACTATATTTGTTTGGTGACACAGCTATATGTATTGCGTAAAGTAAATGCATATCTTTTATTATACTATACAATTTCAGCAATCAGGAGTATGAAAAGATTAAACCAGGACAATGGCCATAAAGGCCATAAACTTGCATGAGAAGCAGAAATGATGTGGTACCTGGGATGACCTGAAGGGCGCCGTTCTCTTGCAGCGAGTCGTCTAAAGCGAGCCACACAGAGAGAACAGGACCACCAGCAATACCCCAATACCTGTGAACCAAACAATTACACATAAAGAAAACAAAAAGCAAAACAAAACCTTCCAGTGTTTTCTCAGTATGTGAATCTACCTCATATCCTGGTGCCAGGCCACATATGGAAGACCAGGTTTGAATTCTCCTTCTTCATTCTTCTGGATGTCAGGTTTGAGTGTTGGGTATTTACAGATGAAGCGGGAGTCCAGCAGGATGACGTCAGGACCCAGGATGGCTTTGACCACTTGTATGATTTGAGGGTGTTTGGTTAGGCCCCTCACCCATGGATACTGAAGGTGAACATTGTGAAGGCTGTACTGGGTATACTCCTCTCCTGGAAACATACAGAACAAACCAAGTCACTGACGAATAGGGTAACACCAAATATTACCCCATTTCATTTAGTTTTATGTGGAACAAAAAAAAGATGGACACACTCTAAACAGGAAACAGCACGCAAACATCAATTTTGATTTACAGTCTATATTGTACACCAAAACTACATACCTTATATCCAAATTTGGTCTTATTAGTGATAATTATTCTTATCTTATTTCACTTAATTCTGCATCCTGTCTCATTAACAAGCAATGCATTGACTTTTCAGTCTCGATACCTGGGTTTTGGGTATTGGAAGATGTCTAGTGACGATCCAATACAAGTGTTTTATTAATAAACTGTATGCTTCACTGTGTGCAAGACACTGAGACACTGAATTTATATAAATCCAAATGACGGTATCTGATTTTTGATCGGCCTATTGTCACCGACACCCGTTCTAGCTATTTGAGTAAGTATGGCGTCGATATATGATATCAGTATCAGTGTCAGTGCAGCTCTATCTTTTACCAAACCAACATGTCCTTTTTCATCCGTTCCCTCCTACATCTTCCAGTGCTACTTACCCAATTCCTTCTCCAGCTCAGAAAAGGCATGCTTGGCTTCAATCAGCTCAGTCTCCTTCAACACAGGCAGCGCAGACAGGAAGCCTTGCTGGTTGTAGATCTCCTGCAGTTTAGTTGTGGACGCAGTCATCTCTTTTAGACAGTTTCACTGCTGATGCCTTGGGGGCACACACACACACACACACACACACACACACACACACACACACACACACACAAAGTTACCACACTTGTCAGTATTAACTATAACTTTTGCAGTGAGTCTTGGGTATTGTCTCCATACCTTACTGGTGTTCAGTCTTCTCTTCCTCTCTCTGTGAGTCTCTTCTCTGAATGCTGACAAGCTCCTCTGTGGCAACGATTATATACTGCACAGAGCACCTGAGGGAAACTCCACTTTCTTTGTCATCATCTTACAATTAATACCATAATTCTATTACATGTTGTCTTACATTCTTATGAAAACTTAATTGAAGGGTAAAACCCATGACTCTGTGACCCACACTGCCTTCACATTGTGTGGGTTAGGGTTCATGGGTTATGGGTTAGGCCATTCAAAGACATTCATTGACGAAAGTGACATGAAGCCTTTTTTTGGGGGGAGCTACGTGCCGGTCTTTTGTTATCTCGATCTGGACTGACATCATGTTTTACCATAAGGAAACAGTTACTCGGTGATTTACAGACATAAAGGCTATTTTTGGAGCTCTCTAGTATCATTAACATGGTCTAGACTGGTATCAACGATACTTTAGTTCACAGTTACTAATTACTCTGTCAAACAGTCTTTCCCAGTCATCACCGCCTTATATTCAACTTTTCTCTTCCTTGTGAGGAAGTGAGGGAATGATGATGGATCACAATACAAAGAGATATTTCATGTGTGATCTGTGTGTTTCTTCAGGAGAGTGTGTACAATGTGGGAATGAATGTCAGAAGGGAAAATCCAAACAGACTACTTTTCACATCAAAGGCAAATATTACAGCCAGGTTCCTCTTTGTTTAGTTGTTATTATAACCATTGTTCTGTTTATATATAAGAATATATAATAATATCAGTAGACATATGTGTGTGTTGTCTTGCATGAATGTTGTAAAAAAAAAAGATAAAATGTTGGTCACAAAAACAGGGGGGTGTGGGGTTAAACCCTTGAAGAAAGGACGATTATGTAACATGTTGAAATGTATGTATTGTATTCAGACCTTTACTCACTCAATAAAAAAAGCATGAAAAACACAATAATATATACTCTTCTTTGACCCCCTTCTCCACAGAATACTTTTTATATAGTCCCTTACTTATTTATTAGGCGCTTACATTTTGATTTATAAATAGGGAAGGAGAAAGATACTTAGCAACGTACAAACAAGTTATCAACTTCCTTTTCTGAAAACTGTGTGAGAACCATGTTTGAGGACGCAGATCGTTGTCTGTGTGCGGTCAAGAAACAGCAGCGTCCACATTATAACTTCTGTCATAGTGACTAGAAACATGTGAAGAGACCTCTTGGTTTACTCATGGACCTATTTAGTCTCCTAGCTGCTGACACATGATGTCATTCATGACTTCATTTACACAAATCTAAATAAATGAATACATCACTTGTGATAGACTGCTTCCCAAAATGTACTTGATGTTGTGTACTTTAACACAAAAGGCAGGTTAAGGAATCTTTAACAGTCTGTTGAAAAAACTTTCCGAGGCTGAGAGACTAATTTACAGAGGGGAAACCCCTGATTTCCTGATGGCCATCTCTGTTGGGTGATGATGTGTTAATAGTTTCAGTTCAGATATGGACCAGCGAACAGGAAACAGCAGCAGTAAAACCATACAGCTTCCTTCAGTGTAAGAGCAAACATTAACTCAGCAGAACACTCCAGAGGCAACCGTCCGCTCCTTAACAGCTGTTCTGACGGAAACCCACCCAGACACAGCTTCCTTGTCTGACATTCTGATGTCATTGACTTTTATTGTGGTTGTGGCTGTTTTATTGTTTTATTGAGTCATGTCATTTAAGAAGAAATTATTTTACAAACTTCAAAGCAGTAACAAACCACCATATATCGGTTATCATATATTTTGTATTATTTTGAATATGTTTATAGTTTTTTTGTTTGTCTTGATAGTAATCAAAGTCAGAGAAAACAAAAAACATTACCTATGAAGAAAAAGATACAATATATTGGAAAGAGGTATATTAAAGAATGCATATTAAATATATTAATGATATATAGGTATCAAACTTGGCAACTGTTTCTATTATGGTAAGGATTGTACAGTAAAACACTGTATTTATTATGAAGGGTAGAAATCAGAACCCTAAAAGAACAAACAATTCATTTGACCTCAGATTTGCTCATGTTGGGCTATTTCCATAAACATAAACATTAATTTGTTAGTAATCAGGTGAAGGTCCTGTCAGTAAGTATTAAGGACAACAAAAAATTGAGGGCTAAAATTTGACCTGGTTGAGTTTATCTCCGGCCCTCAGTCTGAGTCTTTGTCCCTGTTTGGGTGCTTTGGGCAGAGTGTGTGGTGCTGTTTTCTTTTTTCTCCACTTTGTGTCCTCTTGTCTCCTCCTGGTGGCTGCTGCTCATTATTGCAGCGGTGGATAAGCACAGGCTCCTTGTTTGGAGGCGTTTTCTTCATCAACAGCCGCTGCAGCATCTGTTTGTCCGATCGCTCCCGGCGGAAGTCATCCTCATAAACCTTGAGCTGTAGCAATGTCATAACCAGAGACAGTAAAATAATCATTAAATAAAACATGAGAACACACCTAGAGAAATTCAGGAATCAGCAATAAGTTGGTTCATCACCATATATTGTCAAAATCGGCTATTTTAAACCCTGGGAGGAGATGCAGAGCTGTGAAAATATCTATTGAAGGTTTTTTATTTAAATGAGACTTTATTTTAGATCACAATTACTGCTTTTTTAATCATAGCACATTTACATTTAAAAAATGTGTCATCAAGTATGAATGTGGATGTGTATGTCTGTAAGTGTATGTCAGTGAGCGTGTGCCTTTGGCAGAGTGTGCATCTGTGTGGATGAGTACTGTAAAACACTACCTGCTCTTGCAGTAGCGCCACCTGCTGACGAGTCTCCTCCCTCTTCTTCTTCAGCCTCCGGTTCTCCTGGAGTGTGTGTTTGTGGTCGTTATGCTCTGTCTGATATTCTGCTTCATATATCTGGGTCTGCTGACACAAGTCATCAATATGGCAGTGAGCCAATATCAAAGCCATATCTTGCGATCTGCAGATACTTCTTATTTCCCTTTGAGAAAACAGCACCAAGCCACCACTTGGTGGTGCACTTTACCATCTAATTCAAGTTTAAGCATTAAGCAAATCTTTCCCTGGCAACAGTGAGCTGACTTCAGTTTTGCTCTCATCACATCAGAAATAGGAACATCTTTTGATGCTGTGCTGACGAGAGCATCCTCACCTGACATTGCAGTGCCTCAAGCTGCTCTTTTAGATCCTGCACTTCTCGCTGGGAGTCTCCCAGTGCTCCCAGTGGGGTACTTCTACTTAGGCTTTTTCCCTGCCGCCCTTCCTTTGGGCTGGAAGAAGCTGTGAAAAGGGAGGATGAGGGGTTGTATCCAGAGACGTGACTGGGTGACAGGTCGGGGCCTACTGGATGACTGGTGGTGGGCCAAGTCACAGGGCTGCGTATCACAGCACTGAAGCTGCCCTATAGCAAAGATATGAGAAAAAATTATTAACAATATACAAGTCATACTCATGAGAGAATTTTCCACTGACAGGTATAATACCTGTTTGGTAGGTGTGCAGTCTCTGTTTGGGTGGTGCATCCTGCTTTCCATCAATCTGATGTATTCATACAGCTCCTGGTTCTTCTTCAGCTCCTGCATCAAAGACTGCTCATAGTACTCCTTTGCACTCTGCAATCCCAAACACAGCAGAAAACCTCACACACATAAACCACATCTATTATCTTCCATCATCAATACCTCCTCAGCCATAACTCACCGTTTAGGTATTACACCCATGTCCTCCATATCTACAGTTAAAGTACTGTTGTGTGTTTACCTGCTGGTGCTCAACTTTGAGCAACAGTCTGCTGTTGAGCTGTTTGACGGCAGTGCTCTCCAGCTCCAACGCCTCCAGTCTGTGCTGCAGACCCAGCGTGGTGCTGCGGTACACCTGGTCCCAGTTCTCATTCAGCTTCATCAGCTGTAACACACCATCATCATCACATTATCATCAGTGCCATGGCCTCCACTGCAGCCAGCGATAGCAGCAGTCATTCCATCATTACTGTTGTCATTCTCAGTCTGTCCTGAAAACAACGTGGGCATCGGGAAGTAGATTGAGGTCAGTGAGGTGAGAGATGACACAACACACTCTAAATACATCACAGTTTAAAACAGTTGAGAGAATCATTTCTCCTTCTCTTTTTATTAAGCAGCATCCAACTAAAATCAAGAAGCAAAGGTTGTGTAAGTTTAATGATGATTCTTCACAGCTTAGCAGCAGTTTTCACAAAACGCCCACAGTCCTCTGGTTTTTCAGAGAGGACTAAATGTAATGGCCAACATCAGCAATAGAAATGTGGTCCTGTAGAGAATCTGCACCAGTTTAAGGTGATGTTGTACCTCTTTGTTGACTCGGCGAAGCTCAGTGTTCTTGTTGAGCAGCAGCAGTTTCTCCTGGTCAGTGGAGGTGACAGTCATACTCTCAGTGATCAGAGTGACCTGCTCCTCAGTGGACAGCAGCCTGCTGCCACCCACGGGACTCACATCCTCTGTCCTGCATCACACACCAACACACAGATACAGAGAAAATGTTCCATAAATAAAGTCATGATGAAGAACATTAGCAAAGGATTTCCATTAATAAGCAAATACATGTGCGCACAAAAGAACGTCAGAGTACTTTTGAACACCCACTCGCATAGAGTGCACTTACAGAGAATTGAATCGGAGCTATTATGCACACCCACGCACACACATGCATGCAGTCACATTATGCACTGAAGAAACTCAGACACACACATACAGGGTGGTGCATTTTTCACCTTAGCCAATAAGAATCTCAGTTTACTATTAGATGTCTTTGCATATTGATAGCCCCTGGAAACAATATGGGTGATGACACCTGCAAAATGTTGACTTCTATTGAACAACTATTTGCAAAGATTAATAGTCAAACTAGTGTCCTTTCTACCAGCCCTGCTGTGAGGTCTTGTCTAAAAGGCAAAGCTGACAGAGATATAGAGGAGATCTTAAGCCCGGGGGGGTTCTGCCTGCTATGGAAGAATACACATCTCTGAATGTAGCCCCCAGGGCTTCGTCACACAAGCATACTGTAGGACTGCTGTAACCTCAGAGAACTAAGTACTACAAAGAATCACAATCTGCGATCACCTCCCATCCCATTTAAGGATAAACTCCATCGCAAAGACGCATTTTCCTCCACTTATGCACAATGTCCTGCTATGTGAAAACCGGTGTTACACAGAGAATTGTATTAAAGGCAGTACAAATGGAAAAATGCAGGTCTATTTAATGCCAAAAACAGTATTTTTAAAGTTATATATTCCTGAAAAGATACTGACGTTCTATGAACACGTATTGCCCGGTTTAACAGTTTACAATACACATAGGCCACTGGGGGAGTGGGCAGTTTAAACTTTGCTGTGGTTGGGAGCGGGCAGTCAAAAAACAAACTGCGGGTCCTAGGATTTTGCTAGCGCTAACCGGAAGAATGGTGTCAACAAATTAAGTTAAAATGCAGGTAATTACAATTCAAAAGCAAAGCAAGGCAAGTCTGACATTTGGAGACATGTTTCAGTTGTTACTGACAAAGATGGAAATGGACTGGACTTAGTTGCAACAAATGTGTAAAAATATTGATCTACAATGGGCGCAAATCTGGCATCTCTGGGTTGAGGCGACATTGGCCTGGTTGCTCCGTTCTGCCATGTCAAAGTAAGCTCTGCTTTAAAAAAAACCACTTTCTCCTGTACATATGAAAGAAGATGATATCAGGTGATATGTTGTACATTGCTGTAAAGACATTCGGCTGTATAACTCTGTAGCCGGGAAAGGCTTCGTTGACATAAATCAACACGTTGTTAATGTAGCCACTAGATAGCCAACCACTGTATATCTTTATTACCACACAGTAAAACAACATGTTTTCCCTGGGAGAAGACACAAAATCATTTGTCAATATTCCATCTTCTGTGTGAACGTGTATGCATGGTCAGAATGTTAGAAAGTGTAGGCCGGAGCAGACACACACTGAGGAAGCGGGTGATAATGGTCAGGATTCCAGCGGGAGTGGTCTGGAGTCCCGCGCAGAGCTCTACTCTGGGATGATTGAAATAAAAGATTAAACAATATTTTTCCTCTCAAGCTTGAAGCAGTAGTTCAAAATTGTGAAAAAAATAAGCGTACTTGTTTTTGCGAAGAGTTAAATGAGAAGATTGATACCAGTTTAGCATAAAGACATGAAACAGGTGGAAACAGCTGAACTGGCTCTTTCCAAGCAAACAATATCGACAACAACAACAAAAAACGATGGGTTTTGTCGTCGTTTTTTCACTGCCTGGCAACTTTACAATGACGACCCGTATAATTGGCATATTTAGGGCTTTTAGCGCAAACTTGTAAAAGCCCCTGGACAATGTTAAAAATGTGTTGTTATTAAGCTCAGAACAAGGGGATTTTCCTTATTTCCTGAAAAGATGACTTTTCAGAAAAGATAATATCCTAAAACAAGGTTACGTTCACAATAAGTGCTATTTTACAATATATTGCTATTTGTGTGAAACCTAGATAGTCTCATCAGATACTCAAAATTATCTGAAATAAAATCTACACTCTGTACCATCTGTCATCAAGTTCAACAAGGCGGGAACAATCTTTAGTGAAGGCTCTTTATGGACACTAATGAGAGAATTAGCCACACAGAACCAACACTTCTACAGTTTGGGAAGAGTAGGATTAAGTCAGAAACTGAAATGAAACATGAAATGGAGCCATTATTTAGTGGCCAGTATGAGCACAAAATGCTAACATACCCATGCCCAATACCCTGCCTTGGCAAGTCAGCTCTGTGTATTCAGCCATCCTAGTGGGAGCACACCATGCTCCATGTCACTCTGATCCAGAGCCTTTTCTCTTTCAGCTTCACTGACAGCCGATACACACTGTCTGACCCAGTTTCACAAAGTTTTCAATTGTATGCCGCCTTGGAAGGACACCAAAATGCCACTGCTTCCAGCAGCAATATGATAATCCCCTGTCATGGCATATGATAAAGAGAGAGATATTATCTTTCTATCTTGCTGGTGGTAAACCTGAGAAATATCACTCTCGATACGCCTGCGTGTGTTACTGGTCGATGGCCAGTCGGATCCTCTTACATAGGAGAGAAGTGTGCAGTTTCACTATTTCAACATGGTTATTTTAAGGCAGACTAATCATTTGCGTAGGTAGTGTCGTCACGACATTTAGCAAGTGTGCCCACATTAAGAGCCATGAAAGAAGAGACCATGATATACAAAGCTACTTTCAGGTTGATGGCTTGACATTATATAATCGATATCATTGTAATAGCATTTTTTTTTTACAACATGATGAGTATCAGTGTTGTGAAATATTGAACTGAAGGCTACATCTTTATGACCTCATGGGAAACTCAGCAGTCACTCTTTACTCCTCCTCTCATTGAACTTATGAAATATAATTCATCCATAATGGGTTTCTGTTTCTAGAATGTAATACATTACAAATGATGGCCAGATCACATAAGTTTCATTAGTGCAGGAATCCCTGTAAAATACAATACAATATCCCTACAATAAACTTTATACTTACTGTATAATGTTTAACATTTGTTCACAATCAGTCAGACAGGTATTGATGGCTGTAGTTGATGGAGTTGTTATATTAAATTGTTATAGATTATACTATTATGTTCCTGTTTTTGTGTGGACCCCGTAATGTAGGAATGTGAAACATACGTACCATAATTCTTCAGTTGATTTGTGATGCTGTTGCCTCTGAGGGAGGCTGCTGTCGTTCTTTGGTGAGCTTTCTTCCTGTGTTCCTGTAGCTCCTGATGATGATAATGATGAGGAAGACAACAAAGACAACACATCTCCATCCATGATCGTTATAATGTTCAAATCTTCATAAAGTGTAAAGGAAAATTAAAATGCTGCTCTACACATGAGGCAAAGTGTGTCTGCTGAGGACGTGGTGGAAAGTAAATAGTGTCATCAGTATTGATACGTAACAAAAGAGGAAGTAGCCGAGACCTTTAGCCACATGATGCAAAGTTATGAGAATAGGAAGTGACTCTGACAACTGGTTCAGCTTTTCTTTAAAGAGGGCCTGTCCCACTGTAGTGAATTGAATAAATGTATTGTACATATTGTACTCTGATCGTACATTATTTGTAATTTTTATACAGTTGAGATGTTGTTTTGTTTTGACATCATTTGGAGAATCTGGGAAACTCCACTCTGTGTAGGAAGTTGTGTGTGCTTGTTTGTGAATGTGTTGTGTGTCGGTAAGGAGAATGTTGCCTGTTAGCCGAGCTGCTGTCTTATGTTTTAAAATGAGCAATTCAGGAAAGAGCTAATAGCAGGGGAGCTGCATAGATATGCATAATTGCAGAACATGTAATTGATAATAATAGTGACACATACATTTATTCATGACAAATAATAATAGGGTCAGGATGATTGCATTCACTAGTCTGCTCATTATTGGTATTGAAGGAAGTGGGCTGCAGCAGGTTAATTAGGAAATCCCATGTTCATCCGAGGGGCAATCAAGTAAATTAAAGGAATTTTGTAATTGTGTTTCTCTTAGTCAGGCTAAGCTGTCTTTTATTAACACCAAGGAAATTAATTTGCCAACCTCGTCGGCTACACATTATTCTCCAAGAATTGATATAGTTGATATAGTTTAAGGTATGTTGAGAGTTCAAAGGATATTAGAGACAACTCTACTTATCAGTGAAACTTGTCAGCATCTTTTCTCTAGGAACCGGATAATATTCTGTGTACTAAGATAAAAACAGAGACAGATGTTTTTTTTAAATAGGTTGATGCACAAAAACTGAGCTGGATATTTACGTACGTTACATTTAAATTATGCTTGGAGAATGCATGAGAGATGAGAAAAAGCTCTTGCCCAAGATACATTTTAGGTTGTAGTTGGTGTTTTTATTTAGTTTTTCTATACACAGTATGTTACTGAAAAAATGATTGTTACATTTTTTATGTTTGATATATAATGGTATCTTCCATCACAGGTGGGTTGGGCAAAATGTCAGAAAAAACAGTCAGAAATGCCGTATAGATTATAGCTATAGAGTGGCGTTAAGGTAAAATTAAGATCACATATATAATGTACTATAGAAAACATATTTAACACTAGCATATTTAATCATTTTCATTTTGTTTAAAATTTGTGGTATTGAATTTTCATTCAACGGTAGCTCGGACTGGTAACATCATGTGATGCAGCGAAGTGAGTATTTCTTGAGTTCACTTCAGTATGAACAGTCTGCTGGTAATGACATACTAATTGTTAATTTAGTAGGCAGTATGCAGATCATACAGTTTGCATATGTAATATTCAGTATGTTAGTATGCGATATTGAAAACAACCTGAATGGTCTGAGTGACAATACTAACATCCTGATGTTTAATAGATATGTTTACCAAGTTCACCATCTTAGTTTAGGCCTTTAGCAGGCAATTAGCATTCAATTAGCATTCAACACAAAGTACAGCTGAGGCTCATGGGAATGTCATTAGCTTGGCAGCTATTTATCATAAAGCACAGCATTGGACAAATTCAAATTTTCACTTGACGGTGGTGAACAGTCAGGGACCTTCAAAGTGATTCATCTGGAGGGGGACAAAATGTATGTACCAAATTTCATAGCAGTCCATCCAATCGTATCAGTTTAGACCAAAATGGGCTCATGGGAGAAGTTTACATTCAGGGCAGAATTCTCCTTATCTTGAGGCAACAAATCTACTTGGGGCAACAAATCTTCTAAGTTAAGATTGTGGTTTGGGTAAGAATAAACACTTTCTTGCAGAAAGTCCAAAAGGCAAACTCCCATGTGCCCAATGTGGAGGACTGACAGACACCATTTCACTCGCGCGCTTAAAATATATATCTTACTAACTAGTTCTTTGATTCGCAGTAAAAGAGATGATAGAGTAGTCATAAAATAACTATTTCCATTACATTTCTGACCCTGTTACCTCAATTTAGACAAGAACATTGGTGGAAAAAAACAAGAGTTAGAGTGTTGTTATCTACTGTGGTATCCAGAGGGCAGAGTCAAAGTTTCTGTCATTTTAGCATCTGATGCACCACCATGAGATAAAAGAGGCAACAAAATGTGTCATTCGCTCCGACTTGCTCCAGTGATTCCATTCACATGCCTGTGCCATCTATCATGGATGGCAGTCAGTATTGCTGTGCCAAGCAGAGGCTTTGCTGGGAGGCCCAATGAGGGAGTAGCGATGCAATGCCTTTATTGACCCAAGCTTCTGTCAAGTCAAGGACAAATGGGCTGCTGCTCCATTGGGGGATTGACTTTTAGTCCAACAGGAGATTGTGGAGAGGAATAGAGACTGTCCCATGTAGTGAGGACAGCTGAGAGGTGGATAGTTCTCCTGGGTTACTGTTGCTCCTAATGTGAGCTGAATTCCTCATCAGCAGCTAAAAGAAGAAAGTCTAGGTTTTGGAAATGTATTGGACCAAATTGGGCTATTTAGCACTTGGTCTCTCTGCAGAGCCACCCTGACCCTAACAGTTGCTTCACCTTTTAAGTCTCAAGCTGCAATAGCTTGGCCAACTCAACCGGGGTCAATAATTGAATTTGAGCAACTGTTCCAGGTTCAGTGACTGAGTGCATCTCTGTATGTCTTAACTAAGAGACTGATGTGTGTGTGTGTGTGTGTGTGTGTGTGTGTGTGTGTGTTTCTGAGTTGCATGACTATGGGTGAGTGTGAGAGTGAAAATGTAGACCCCGGGGAATTTCTGTCAAAGTGTAACAATGCATTACACTGTCCTCTCGTGGTTTACCACAAAGGGACGTGACTCACAGGGTAGCATACATGCAAGCTTGCGTTCACTCACACCCGCATGCATACACACACACACACACACACACAAGTACTGAATTAGTGTGCTACAGCTCTCGGGACCAGTGCAGCAGAATTGCCTATAATAAACTGCTCTGACTAGTAAGTCAAGAAATGACAGGGAGTGAATTCCGTGTAGATCCACAAAGAGCAGTGTTACATCACAAAGATTTATTCATGTATTATTTATTTCCTATGCATGACACACTGTCACATTAATTATATTTTGAACATATAAAATGTTGATTTGTGTGCATCCCATAAGAATGCATGAAGCAATGAGAGAGAAAGCGTGAGATGAGGCATAAAACATCTGTGTCCTCCAAAGAAGATGAATGTATTAGCATGCAGACTAATGCAACTGAAGGCCATTTTGAATGCAAAGGCTGTCAATAATAGAAAAGGCTCTTTAATTAAGCGTCTGATGGAACACGGCCTTCCCCTGCTGGTAATATCAGCACGAAGAGAAAATCGTAGGAATGGAAAAGAAACTGTTGTTTAAAAGCACAAAGCAAAATGTGTGCTATTTCCAGCTTTGAGTACTGAGTAAGATCAAGGTTCCTCATCTGCTTGCAGCATTTCAGCATACATGTCTGGCACTGGAAAACAAACAGGGAATCTATAAGTTGAATGTGTCATTGGAAGATAGTTGATATTGTACAGATAAGAAATACACACTTTTAAATTGATATTGATCACATGTAATTATGCACTGCGTAACACATCTGAAGGTATTACCCCACAACAACATTCACAACAAAGATTGCTGCAAAGTCAGAGACAAGACAGACTAAAATATGTTCGTTAGATAAAGTATTGCCAGGCAGGTTCAAAGGCTGATAGAGAGTTATTGCTTTGAACTATTGAACAATTAAACAATACATTTGGTGGGGTGGGGTGGGGTGGTAGTGGCAGAGGGCGTCAGTGCCCCCATAATATTAAGCCTGGACCCCGTTGCTGCCTCTCTAACTGTGGCAAATGTTTTCGTTCACTTTTCACACATTTATCCCCACAGGGGAAATTGTGACTATTCATAGCAGTTGTAAATTGTACTGAATGAGTATTGTTGTTTTAATTGTTATATTATATCATATATTGTTGTTGTTGTTATATGTTGTTGTCGTGCTGTTAGACTTTTGGAGAACCAAACCTATAGGGGTAGATGGTCTTATTATATAGTGCTTTTCTAGTCTAAGCGACTACTCAAAGTGCTTTACAACACAAGTCAGCATTCACCCTTTCACACACACATTCGTACACTGGTGACAGAGGCTATAATAGGTCACAAGGTGAACATTCACACTGGGCCGGCTGTGACTTAGTGTGAGAGCGGGTTGTCCTTCACTCAGAGGATCGGCGGGTCGATCCCCGGCTCCACTAGTGAAGGTCGATGGACTGTACTTAATCCCGAATTGCTCACGAGGGCTGTTCCAGCGGTGTGTGAATGGGTGTGAATGCTTACTTAGTCCTGATGGATAGTGGCACCTTGCATTCACACCCATTCATGCACTGCCATCACTGTATGAATGGGTGAATGGGTGAATTATGTTCCATAATGTTAACACAGAGATTTCAGTTTGTTTTGAGTCAATCACACATGCAGGGCTTTTGTTTTGAATCAATTGCACATACACTATCCTGCTACTGTGGATTAATCCCCAGCTAAAAATAGGACAATTTCCTTTTGTCTAAGTAACGCATGATGAAAACTACAGGGCCCAGCTGTGGTTTTTTTTTTGGAACTGCTTTCATTTCTTATGCGATTTGTTGACAATAACAAAGAAAGAATACTGTTGGCTTTATCATTCAACCTTCGACTTATGCTTTTCTTTTCTATGTGTGAATTTCTAGTTCAACATTCAGAGGCCCTTCTGATTGCATCTGAAAAACCCTCTGTTACAGGAAGGAGGGCAGACTGAGTCCAGCAAAGTTTTAATGTGCCACTTGCTATTAATTTGGCCAGTTAATCACAAATGCTTCCTATTCTTCACTAACTAAACTTTTAATGCCCCCATTAAGAATTGATATCACCCTGCTTTGCACTTCTACATGGGTGAGCTCATTAGGGAAAATCTCTGAACATGGCTCTTCCCTGCCCGGCCATGACACAATACATCAAAGTCCCGGTTTACTGTCTGGATTATATTGTTGGAGAATAAATCTAGTCCACTTAAATCAGTAGCCCAGTCAGGTCCATAATTATCTCCGTGTGTAATCTTGATCTCAATCTTAAATTATATATATGTCCTTAATTTATTTTTCCTCAGTCTTTCTGTCCTTTCTTGCATGCTTGGAAGGTCCTTCCCTCTGTCCTTCCCTTCTATCTTTTCTCCTTTATTTCTTTAGCATGACAAAGAGACGAGAGCCAAACACTTAGCAAATCTGGCCTATACCTCTTATGACCCCTATTTATCTGCTGTAGAAATTATATCAGGGGACACCATGACGGAGCAGCACTGTGTTCTTCTGCTACTTAAACTGTGAATCACAATCACAGTGCAGTGGGAGAGCTAGAGTGAAATTCTGTCTGGATCTTTTTCATTTAAATTAGAAATTGAGCTGAGCTAGACCTGCTCTGCCTATCACACTGACTTGCGGAGGAAGAGGAAGGGGGCCCCGAGTCACATAAACATCCATCAACAAATGAATCTGTCCTGTGTGTGTTTGTGTGTAGAGAATGAATATTGTACAGGTAACTGGGTGTTTATAAGCGTGAGGAGCTTGCAATGCGTGAGAAGCTTGCAATATCACACCAGGCTGCATCCGAAAGATTTCATTTCCAACATCCCCCTGCTTCCTAATCTGTGTGCCAGTTTAGAGCTGGAGAGTCGAATTGAGAGAGAAAGGAAAGGGTTGCATTGAACATGCAAAGCATCAAAGTACCTGGAAAGATTTCTGAGCAAAGAATCAAACAAAAATAGACTCTTGGCAACATAAAATTGAACCACCACTGGGTAAATTTTACCCCTTTCATCACTACCTTTTACTGGAATGGATGCAAAATACGGATCAATTACAATATTTGTAGCGTATTCACAAAATCTTACATCCTCACACAATTGTGTGCATTCATACATGTATGCATGCTAGCCTTTACTACATACATCATCTGTAAAGTTCATCCTGGACACAGAGAAACCTAACACCAGGTGATAATCAACCATGGGACAGTAAATCAGTGTCATTCATGTGCTGATCACTGGACCAACTTGTGACCTCATGAACAACCGAGCCAAGTATTGATCCTCACCTGCAGACTTCACACTGGCCATGACAATAATCACACTCATAACTCTGCTCTGCTGCATCTGCAGAGCTACTAAGTCCAGCAGTGGTTACTATATTTTACATGTCATATTTCCTGGCCAGCCCCTTATTGCATTACAATTGCTCAACCATATGAATGAATGTATAGAGGAGCACATACTTGCTGAGACAACAGAAATTCCCATTACAATCATTTCAGAACAGTGTGTGGCCATTATGGGCAGGAGTAAAATAAATAGGAAGTCCATGGCCTGTGAAATATGTATTTGTATGCCGCACATTGCATTGGTGAAATGTTGTGTGTATATGTGCGTTGGCTAAAAGAATATGAAGTCTGTGAGCTGAACGGGGTGGGGGGAGCCTGCCGGCTCTGGATCAGCCTGACATAATCAATGAGATCAATTAACATAGGGCCCGACTGAAAGCAAACACTATATCAAATCCATTTGTAATCCACTGTGTTTCTTCAGTGTGTGTGTATATGTGCATTTTTGCACAGGTGCATGTGAATAATTCCAAGATTAGCACACAATATCTAGTAAAAGAAAAAGTGAAAAAAGATTAGAAGTAATTTCCCCTTGCTGGCAGAAGACCAGCTGAAGAAAGAAAGAAAGAAAGAAAGACAGAAAGGGCAAATATTTAACGGCTCTCTATACAGGATTCAGAAAATGAATGTAGCATTAAACAACTATCTTTGCTATGTAAAGCTATAGTGGAGTAATGTCTACTTGAGCAGAGAATGAAGTCGCAGTTCCACTGTGTGTGCTGTAATATGAGATTCTCTTTGCTTTCTTTACATAGAAAGCATTCTTTGCATGCCTTTTAGTGCATATTAGTGCATGTAAGCGAGCCTAACTAGCTAGCTAATGGCCGCCGCTCTGCACTGTGTCGTCATCAGTAGCGTGAAGTCCCGACAGAGAGACACCGACAGTGGGCTTCCATGGAATGCTGATGTACCAGACATAGATGAGATATTTTCATCACCATTATCTGCAAACGAAGTGGGGGTGACCTTAAGCAGCGGTGAGGCATTGGTGGCTGGGGAGCAGACTTGCCACTGAATGCTGCTCTCTGTATGGTCGAGCACTTGAAGCATAGGTCGTGAAGATTCGTCCCAGCGATGAGGCCAGGACATGACGAGCACTGACGTTCTAGAAGCGGTGACTCCATCAGTGGAGATGAGCAGTCAGTGGGCAAATCCAAAGTTGTTGAAGAAAAAAGGATGTTGAACAGTGGTGTGTGCTGCCTAATATACTGTTGGGTTTGCACGTATTCGGGTTTGTATGTCCCAATTGGACGTTTACGTGTATGCAAATTTTCAGTGGGAGAATGTGTGCTTGTGATTGGAGGAGAGTATTACCCATTGAGGCCAATAAAGGGCGGAGCCTATATGAGTCCCTGACAAGTCCAAAACTGACGCTAGAAGGCCAACACATAGTTTGAAGCGTAGGGCCACTGACCCAGCTATGGTATTTGACGAGTTGGAAGTGTAACATGTTGGCCTTCGTCTCAACTTAATTAATGTTGTCTTAACTAGGAGACAACACAAGCAGCCAAAACTGACCAATCACAGTGGTTTTCACAGGCTGAGCAGTCCTCCCCGTGCCCATTAAATTAACTTTGTCTTCGTAAAGTGCCACTGTGGAGTGCCACTTTGAATGAAACCTTAAAACCTTTTAAGCCCGAGAGTCACCCATTTGGACGCAGAGTACATAAAAACTTAGAGAGTTTTGTGTTAAAAGTAACTGGCAGAGAACCCACGAAGAACGAATATAATGATGTTATAGTTCTGCAGAAACCTCAGCGTCCTGGGAACAACATGAACTCGGTCACTTCTACATGAGACAAACACATCTCCCATCAGCCAAGCAAACAAATAACAAAATATCATAAATCATACTCGATATGACTGGAAAAGACCGGAAAAAACAGCTGCTACACTCCGTTAGCAACATGCTACCTACGAACATGCAGCATGAAAAAGCATGTCCGCTTGACGGAGATTACGGACATATCTTCCATTTCTCTCTCCGGTAAACCATCGCAGAGATATTCAGCTTCGAACACAAAAAGTCACACAGCTTTCATCGAATATTGTACTCACTGTTGGTCGAATCTCAGCGAAAAAATTAAATATCTCCGTACTTCCACTGCTTGGTATGTCCAGCTGCATGTGCTCCGTGTGAATCCGTTCGATTCGTGTCTCTCCGACACTCCTCGGCTTCTTGGGAGGGTTGGAAGCTCAGCAAATTAGATTTCAGAGATGGGACGTTTTTTAGCTTTATTGGCTAATAGTGCTGTCAATCAATCTAGCTTTCAATTCCAGGCAATTCTATTGGCTCCTACGGTTCGAAGGAGGTCTCAATGGTGAAAATCGGAGAAAGGGGGGCTGAGATACAGCCCTAAACAGAGAGAGTGGGCTGAATCTGAAGCAGTATGTGACCATAAACTAAACAACTAAAAAGGGCTTCGAAAGAGCTTAAAACACTCAAAAAAGGTCCAATCTTCTGTCTTTTGATTCATTGAACATCAGGAGTGATACATATAAGTGATATAGAGTGTTTTTGAATTAAAAAAATACTTTTTTATTCAAAATTGGAATATTTAATCAGTTTTTTAATTTTATATGCTCTATATTTTATAAATGTTTCACTGCATCTATGTATAACTGTGTATAGAGAGCCTTTATCAGTTGTTATAAGAGCTGGGAATATTTTAAATCTTGGATTTCCATAATTTCCAAAAACCAATATCCTGAAATTGCTGTTTTTCCAGGGCGAGTTTTAGAATTGTCCAAGTTGTGCTGTGTTCCATCCTTATCTTATGTTAACCTGTAACATGTATACTGATATTTCCATGACTTTTCACATCTCAAAAATATATTAAAAAAAAAAAAAATATATATATATATATATATATATATATATATATTTATTTTTTTTAAATTTAATTATACACTTAATTAGGTATTTCTTATTCGAGCTGAGGCCTGCAAATAGGCCTTGTTTTTAAAAGGTTTTAAGGTCTGCCTGCACTTTACCTGTCCAAAGAGACCAGATGTGTTGATGTGACACCTTTCAGTCAGTCATGTGTTCAAGGTAAGGTAAAAAACAGCAATTTATTATATTTACTGTTGGTCTTATTGGGTTGACAGGGAAAATTAGATAATTATTCTGTGAGATAAATTACTGCTTTGGGTCTGTGATAGTATATGAGGGCATTATCCAGACAGACTTTAGACAGTAAGTGTCTGCCTGTGCCTGCTTTTCATTTACTCAAAGCCAATATGACTATTTATGTGGGGCACTGGGAAATGATAAATGATGGTGTGCTGCCTAATAAATATGAAATCCCAGGATCATTAGCTTGATTAGATTGGAGGGAAAAGTGCATAATCAGCCCATGGATGCACTGTAGTCAGGGAGCCATTGATATTATTGCATCAGCTCACCCTCAGAAAGACAGAGATAGTTTGAGAGACAGAGGGAGAGACGGTTAGAGACAGGGGGGATATGAGAGAGAAAGAGAGAAATTATTATTTCAATAATGGACAGCGAGCAGGCCGAAGCAATTACAGAATATGGCTGTCTATTTAGCATTGGAATTGGAGCACTATTGCCATGTATAGCGAGATTGTTTAGTCTTGGAGCTTGGAGAAGACTGCAGGATGTAAAGCAGGGGAAGAGGAGGAACAAATAAAAAAGGTTCCTGTCAGTAGAAGTGTACAAAGGCAAGGAGAGGGAAAACAGAGGAGATGAAGACAAGCTTTCTTGTGTCAAATGTATTGCGCTGACATCACATTACATCCAGTGTTGCCTTTACCTTTAAGCTTCTAGCTTAAATTCAGAGGTGGTGGAGAAGCGCTGCCATGGAGTGCTGCAGTGGGCCATCCCTCCAGCCCGCTGACAGAGCAGTCGATGTGTTTAATCAACCAAAGACAAGATATAGGGAAACAGGCTCTGCATCAAAGAAGTGCTGATACATTGATTAACTTCACCTCCAGCCATAACAGCCTATCTGATTTGCCTGATCCAGGGCAGCCAGGAGCACACATACGGTCGTCATGACGGAGAGAGAGAAAGATAACCTGAAAGAGGAGGTATTTAGCAGGAAATGGAGGATGTGTGCTGCTAAAAGATCAATATGGCTCTAACATCAGGGCAACATAGAATTGATCTAGACTTCCTGTTCAATCTGAGGGTTCCTAATTTCAAATACCAGCTTCGTCCTGAATATGAAATGTGAAATTACAAAGTATCACAACCAGCAACGCTGAAGGTAAATCTCCCCTCATCTTCTAATGCCCGTCTAGATTTCGAAGCTGTTCACCAAATCATAGAGATCAGTTATTATCTCCTCAATACTAGGGCTCTGTCTTATTTCCACTGCGTCCTTGTGGGACCTTAAAAATGAGAAATAGAAGATGTCATTGTCTTTCATGGGACAGTAACTTTTCCCAAGCAGTTTTCTTTGAGCAATAGAAGTATGAGGATACATGAGGGCTTACAGGATGAGATGAAACAATCTAACTACTTGTGTATGGATGAAATTGGTCCCCATACACAAGTATACATGTCCATCATATATGTCCATCATATCAACATCAGACTTTCAAAATAAGCCACTGAGCTAATTGTGTCTAAAGAGGATTTTTTTGGAGCAGATTTCAGTGTGAGTGTAGGAAATGGGTTTTCTGTAATGTATTTATCCTTTGACATGGTCCTTCTTTCATATGAATACACCATAGAAGATAAACCCTACACATTTTTTGCCTCATATATTCAAAGAGAATAACAGCAAAACTAGATTTCTTTGAGGATATGGCTTGTAAGATTACATTTCCTTTTACATCATCCTTTCTCATCTACTCCGAGTCCTCCAACTCCCAGAAAATGGGCTGATGGAGGCACTGCTGCAACCCTCTAGGTTTTCTTATCCGTCCCACTGCCCCTCGCCCAGGCCCAGCATCGTTAACTCACCGCAGGCCTAATTGGGCTGTGTCTAATAACTGCGTCCCCCAGGGTGTGCTCTAACGAATAGAGAATATAATTAATGCCACGGTGACGGATATTGGCTCACAGCCCTTAGGCAGGAGCTGCTCAGCATTCGACTTCTTAACCAACTTATCTCCGTCTGTCTCTACATCCAGTCCACTGAGCGACCACAGCATTATAAGCATTGTCTTTTCGCCCAAGTTTCACAAGTGAGCTTTGCTTTGAGCGTTCTGAAAAAGCTACAGATGCGTAAACTTCCATTTGAGATAGCTGATCATGTGAGACCCTGAAATGACTGGAATTATATTGACATTAATCTTATTGTAAACAATACTGAGGCTGTCTGCCCCACCGTGCTTTGGCCTTTTTTTCTATTTGCAGGACTTACTGTGAATTTTTAAGCATGTTTGTGCGTGCTTGACTGGCTGTGGGTGGATGCGTGAGTGTGTGGTACCAGTGCTGTGTCAGCATATGTGTCAATGAGGCATCCAGGTGAATCCAGCAAAAGACGGAGGAGTGAATAGCCAGCTGCTCTGCCCCTCAGTGGGCACACCTACAGGCATCCATCTAGCTGTCCAGCGCTCTGTCACGCCTCACAGGAAGACGCTGATGGATTCACCCTGGATCTTGCCCTTTCTCTCCTCTCTCTTAGTTGCTCCTCTCTGCCCTCCCGTCTCCATCTGTCTGCCATCTGCTCCATCCTTCCAACTTCCTCGCTCCCATGTGACCTCAAGTACAGTTTCATTTCAGTTTGGTGCAGGAGTTCCGAACTTATTAATTCAGTCAATCCATCTGCTGCTGAAACATGAGGGTTCACCTTATTTTCTGGGCATTTTGAGCTTTGAAATAACACTTCGTAGGTTTGGAAAGATAAGTACTTTGTGCCACATTACCGGCCTCCAGTGGTAGATTGTGACCACTACATCTCACAGGTTTGATTACCTCCAGTTTGACTGGCAGGTTCTCTGGCCAGGCATGAGTCCAGGGTAAGCTCTTAATGAGCATCCGGTAAGGAAGAAAATGAGAGAGGAGTGGAGTAGAGGATAAGAAGACCTGGAGAGGAGAGGAAAAAAAAGAGAAAGAGAGAGAAACAAAGTTGGCAGGATAAAGAGCTGCAGTAAATGGGCTACAAAAAAAAGAAGTTATAACAAGGTGTTGCTCTGTTGCCTCAGTTGGCTAGATGTTAAGCAAGGCTGGTATGTAACGCTTTGGCAGAAGGATTAGAGAGTGAAAAAGCATCTGCACAACGAGAGGCCCACTAATGACCATGCTAGAGATTATGTCTGTCTTTGACCAAAGAAACTCTTAGTTGACCAACACTAATGCAATTATGTCAACTTATCAAGGATCAAAGATCTGTAAAACTGATTTTCTCCACTAAGAAACAAACAAAAACACCACTTTTAATCTTGTGTTTACCAGAGATGTGTTCATAAGTTTCTTGGAAATAAGTTAATTAGCATGAGAAAGCATAAAAAACGACTTATCAACTAAATAAATCTTAGTCGACTACAACCAAAATGCCCAATTAGTAGACTAATCACCTAAGAGGGTGCAGCCCTACTAAAGATGGATGGACCAATGAACAATGGCCTGAGGTTGCTGCGGTGCCGCTTCTGCTTGACTGATGGTTATTAATGACCATGGAATCCTATATGTTTATCATGCTAGCAGAGTAAAGTTGAAGCCTTATAATAAAACAATTAGCAGGAGGCTGAATTCATGACATGCATGGCTTCTATGCCAGTTAACTGAAATAGCTATAAATGGATTCAATTAAGTATGGAAACATCCTGACTGACATAAAAACATGTTGCATTACATTTGTAATTTCACAGAAGGTTTTGGCTGCTGCAATGTATTTATATGGCATAGAAATAATGTCTTTGTTTGAATGAAATGAAGATTGCCTTTCCCTTTTGTGTGCATACCAGTGTGTGTGTGTGCATGACAGAATAGGGATGCCATAAAAGCCTCCGTTCAACATCTTAACATTATGGCACACTACACTGACCTTGGCTGTAATTGCAGCAGGACCTTTTCTTTTATGCATTGGTCACCAGGATGGAGAAATTAAATGTCAACCAAGCCTGAGGGAGAAGAAGCAAAGGTATCGGATTGGAAGCTCTCCAAAATGTCCGCCATTCAGTCCCACTGTTCCCTCTGCTCCTCATGAGAGAGCCTGCAGTCTCACTTAGCACAGACACACACAGACACACAGACACACACACACACACACACACACACACACACACACACACACACACACACACACACACACACAGACAGATAGACAGACACACACACACCAACAAGTACTTGGAGAGATGTCAGAAACAGTGAAACCCTCCACTGAAATGGATACTAATGGAATTCTGTGGGAGTCTATCTAATTGCAGAGGAAAATAGAGAAAACAGTGACCACACACACACACACACACACACACACACACACACACCATTCATTCATGCAGCCAGGAGCAGAACACATACACAAGAATACACATACTGTAATGTACATGCACACATAGGCACACGCAAACACTTGTCACTAAGCGGTACAGAAGACAGAGGGATTGAGAGTATTCACATTTGGAGGGGAAATAGAGCATGTGGTGACAGCAGAGTGGTGGCAGCGTCCAGAGGGAGTCGGTGATGTGCAGCAGAGAGGAACAGCTTTGAGTCAAGGTTTCTCAGAGTCACAGGGGGAGGAACACAACACCAGCCTGTCTAAAAGGTTTTTCTGATTCAAAAAGTGTCCCAGACAGCTTGTGGTTGTGCACTACGAGCACACTGCTACAGTCGAGTGCTGAATGGTCAGGCACTTAAAATTGAGATTAAAATTTGATTGTTTCTATGGAGCGAGTACATTTGTTTTCTGTCAGGACTTGTGTCACTGGTGTTGACATGAAATACCAAATGATACATTACATTTATATTAAAGTTTACCTTTAATACTGGCTAATCAGGAAAGACTTTTACACTACAAGTTGTCTAATGTATTTGATATTGCTACCCTATCTGTTGCTTTTTGCCATTTGACGCGTTGCTCTTTCATGTTGTTAATATAGCATGGCAGATATTTCTGCTTCCCTTAATTTTTTCATCAGTGGAGCAGTAAGACTTAAAAGCCCCAGTAGCGTTCTTAAAAAAACATGTTCCCTTATGCAATTTAGAATCTCTGAAAAATGCATCGTTAAAGTCTAAGATCAACAAAACTGATCTCAGTCAAGCTTCAAAGAGCTTTTCAGATTTAGAAGACGGCCAGGCAACTTTTAATCATATATGTGCTTCCTGTGACGCATGATCTAGTTTGTGCAGCAGGGACCACAACATACTGTATTGTAAGTATTTTGCCTTGTCATCCCTAATAAATTATTTTCAGCAGGTCTCACCACTAGCTTAACCTGTCTCGATGGAATTTAGTGGATTCATTGCCAGTGTTGTCTTCTTTAGCCTGGGCTTTCCCTTCCAGGGTGGTTCTAGCGAAAAACTCCTAAGTTTCTTCTTTTTTTTTTTTTTTTCACAAGGACCTAGTGATTGTGTAGAATTGAAGAAATCGCTGGTTTCTGAAAGCCTTCACCAGGAGGTCTGAGACGAAATTGCCCCTAACCACGAGTACAGGTTAAGCCTACCATTGTCATACATCTCACCCAGGGGAAGAAAAATACAAAGTCTTTGGAGCAAATTCCTTCAACCTTGTGGAGAGCTTCTAATAGATCATGGCAGTCAGCAGCACAAACTAAAAGTGAGAGGGTGATTTTCTGTACTACTGTTTCAGAATGTTGGCAAGAGTCTGCAAAGTTGGACATAATGAGATGATCCTCTGCCGCTGGAGAAAGATATCAGAAATTATAATTCTTTTATTTCATCCAGTGAGAGATGATTTATAAATGGGGCTGTCTGGTTAGGGATGCCCCTCAACAACTGCAAATCTCAGTATTATGTGATGAGTCATCTTCCAAATCGGATGTGGGAAACTGAATTTGAACTTATTTTCCCATATGACTTAGTAGAAACTGAAATATCTTTTGACTTGGAAACAGATAGTCAGCATACTATTTTACATTTCCACCAAAAGGTTTTAGAGGGGACACCATAGACATAGAACATATGTCTATGGGGGGGACACACAAACGATATCAGTCTGTCAAACAGGGTACAAACTTGTAATTAAACATATGAAAGCTTCAGAGGAATTTCTGTAAATAATAATGGTGTCAAGCACCGTTTTTGTCCCCATCAAACACCAATCGCCCTTGAACTCCTTTAAATGAAACAAATAAAACGGTGTGATACATCTTTAACAGAAACTGGCAGTTACACTCTGAACAAACTGTACTTATCACACTTTAAGTGACACCTTGGACTGTTGGTGAGTCAGTTACGTTTTTTAACTGCGCTGTGTGAACATTCTTGCTGACAGACTGTAATATTGCAGCATTTTGTGTGTGTGTGTGTGTGTGTGTGTGTGTGTGTGTGTGTGTGTGTGTGTGTATACAGTATGTGTGTGTTCTTCTTCTAACCCTTCTTCCAGAAATCCAATCACAGAGTGAAACTCAGCTCAGTTTGTCACACCTCAATGACCTCAGAATGTAATCATATCATATTTTGGAAATGTTTCAAAAGTCCGAAGGGATAGGAAATATTATTAATCAAAAACACCTCCCTCACTGTATACCACTTTAGCAAAAGACATTGTGTGCTTTTTACTACTTTGGATAAAGTTTGTATATCAAGCAGGGACAATGTACAATACATGTACCAGCAACAGCTAAAAGCTAATTACTATTTGTATTACTATTATTATCTAAAACCATCAGTCTATCACCTCTATCAAACCTGAAATACAAGCCTTCACCAAATTGCTTACTGCAACTTAAGTAGTCAAACAAACACTTAACTTTGTATCGATCAGCAAAGCACGGATCATAAAGCCTGACTAACTGTTGCACTTCACATTAAACCAGCCGTAAACATGCTGTGTTTACGGCTGGTTTGATGTTATTAATTAAGCCAGTTTGGGGGCTTAATGACAGAGAAGATTACTTTAGATATATGCATCTGGGTAATTCTATACTCTTTGCTAAAAATGAAGTTTTCCTCTTGGGATATTGGGCATTTTACAACCATCACACACTGCTAGATATGGCTTGTCTCCAGAAGAGTAGCAATTGTTTCTGTCAAGTGAGGTGAGTAAGTGAGGTCGGGCCAGCAGCAGTGACAACTAATCATACAAACGGCCAATTGTGGAACATAAATCACGATATGGAGTGGTTCCTTTATACATGTCCCTGGTCCTCATGGGAACCAAACAAATTTTGATAAAACTCAACAACCTTTGATGAAAAAAAATAGTAGGAAACTATGTGTTAATTTAATGAAAGTCAAATTAGTATTTCACATATGTCACTGTGACTTTGCAGACTTTGTTTGTGAGTTTAATTACACTGATATCATCAGACTGCAGTGTTTACAATTGTTGCCTTAATTGCATCATAACAACATTTCAGAAAAACATAGATTCTGAGTGGAAGGTAATATATATTACCAGAGGATGTGACTGACAGGTGAGTGGAGACACAGATGAAAGAGGGGGACTTTTGGAAGGAGTCAGACAAGGTGGGAGAGTGGTGAGGGGATACAACAGAGGGACATAGCTGCACAAATCAGCTCTGAGTTGATGCTGTGACACTGGAGAACTACAGTCTTCAGAATGAGAATTAACACAAAATTTGCACATATTAACATAATCCTTTCCTTTCTTAAATTTTTCATGATGTCTGTCAGTTTGGGCATCTCTGGTTCCTCATTCGGTCTCCTTATCACTCCATTCCAGTGTCTTTGGGAGTCTTTGCTTCCCCAGTGAACTATAGCTAAAAGGGCAACAATTTCAAATCCGCTGAATTAGTTTTGCTGCACAGGCCGATAACAGATATATGGCATTAATGATCTGAGAGATAAAAAAAACTGTACGCAATATAGATACACACAAGAGAAAAGAATACAACGAGGAGTTGGAGGATTATAGAAGAGTGACTGAGGCTGTTGCTTTGAGGTGAGTCACAGGCACTTATTGAGTAACTGACAGTCCCAATATATTAATAAACTGTACTGATGAATACTGAATACCTGAAACAAGATTGGATTAAGGATGAAAAGACAGAGATCGTGTGTATCCAACAATATGTTTATATATTTATGAGGGCTGGGTGATATTTTCAATACTAATGCTAACATAATACCAATACAACAGCAAGCCAGGCTTGTGTGCTCTGCTCTTGGGATGTTCATGTCGGTCGGTCAGTTGGTCGCTCCACCACTTTGGTCCGGATTGAAATATCTAACAACTGTCAGGAGAACAGGAATGGCATATGGTACAAAATGTCATGGTCCCTAGAGGATGACTCCTGCTGCTTTTGATGATCCCCTGCCTCGTCCTCTAGCACCACCGTGAGGTTGACAGTTGTGGATTTGAGGGAAAAAAATTGCCATGGAATTTGGTACAGGCGTTCATGTCCCTGTCAGTATGAATTCTGGTGACTCCTTAGCTTTTTCTCTAGTGCCATCATCAGTTCAACATTTCAATTTGTACACTGACACTAATAACATTCCCATCAGTCTCAACTTTACTTTTTGTTTAAGGATAATTAGAAAAATGATTGGATGTCAACAGGCTAAACTAAGAGGGTGAATATGATAAACAATATGGTGTTCAAAGCACCGAGCCATGTTGCTGGCCTTACAAAGCCGCAAGAATGGTGCAGACTCATCTTGTTTTAATGCACAAGCACATACGGAGTTGAAAAATAACTTTTTTTAAACTGGCAAAATAGAAACCAAGAACTTACAAGATCAAAGTATGAGTAAATAAGATCACAAATCTGACCAATGCCAGTTTTAGGGACTTGACAGTTGCTGCTACGGACAGCCCAGTAGCCTGAAGATACTGAGGGTAAATATAAATACTGATAAATAATAAAATAAAGATATCTAAAATAATAAAAACAAATACTTAAAAAGTATACGAAAAGTAATAAATATACATAAAAAAGGTCCGGTCAAGTCACAAAAATATATAAAAAGATATATTGGATTTTATTTATAATGTGAAAACTGTGAAATTATGTACTCAAAATGTTGTTTTTCTACACGTTGGTTTCAATACTGATGAATACTAATGTCATAGCTGTCTGCAGATTGCCAAGGATAATAAGAATATATCATTTTATATATATTTGGATATGTTGTAAAAAACACGGTCAATTTCAATTCTACCACTTCCATGCATTTCAGAAATTCCCAAATTCCTAAAAAAAACCCACAGATGACACGACCTCAGTGTCCTTAATAGGAGCTATACTTCCCAAGCTACGAACATATATGATTCACTACAGCTCAATGAAAAAGCCCTATATTTCAGAATAATGCCTACCTGATATTCAATATGTCCTTAAATAAGAGTAGTACATTACTTGCTGTGTCACTCCGCTACTCTCTCACTTTGTCTGTCCACCCTGAAATCAATATCCATTTCTAGAAATGGAATGGAGGGGGGATTGAAGTGCTCATTAAAAGCAATGATGTCAGACTCTGAGGCAGGTTTGCAGAGAGATCCGCCGTTTAAACCTCAACATTTAGAAAAAAGTCACCCACTCACACACAGACAAGGGCTTATACTGTATGTGTGTGTTTCGAGGTCCTGCATTAGGTCCCTCAGTCCTCTGACAAAAAACAAAAGAGCTATTTTCTATCACACCTTCTCCCTCCAGTCCGCCCCTCCCAGCTACTACTGGTGAGTAACAACGTCATGCTCCTGCTGCCTGGCAACGCCTCTTCACTGGAGGATGAAAAGTGCTTCATTGTTTTTCTGCCATTCAGAGCAGCTGTCTCAAGGTCCCTGCCTCTAAGGGAGAGGAGGACATCTTTTTTTTTTGTTTGTGTGAACCTGCGTGAGCATGTGAGGCAATACGACATGTACTGACTAGACCCTTGGGCACATGAGGGATGCAGCGTATCGAAGCCTATCGAAGGTCTCCATTAAACCGCACAATGGTACCCCAGCTCACTTTTGTCTTTTCACATTCTTTTTTGAGATTTGCTCTTTAAAAACATTTCTTGAAATCATTTTGGAAGAGTAAGACAGAAAAGAGAAAGGCCGACAGATACATAGAGGAGGACATATAGACCCAGTGGGAAAAAGTCTATCACTGTCACAATTTAAGAGTCCAATCACGTAATGCTACCTCACTTATGGCATACTTAGCTCCAACTTGGCTGCAGATCAATAAAATGTCACCTATCACCAGAGGCATGGTGTCTCATACTAACCCTGAAGACAGCGTGTCTCGACAACCAGGCGTATTTATGACACCCGCTCTCTCTCACACTCTCTAACTTTCTTTCCCCTGAAGGTATTAGTGTCTTCAAAGCAATGTTCTTATCCGTCTTCTACTCTTTACACTTCAGTGCCTTCGTCGAAGAAAGTCTCCCAGTTGACCCTGTATTCTTACAGTAATGACTGCTCTATCAAGTCAGAGGAAGGACTATTGTGCCCTTTAAACAAACAGCTTAGTAACATATATGCTCTTATTATGCACGTGCAAACGCAACACACACACACACACACACACACACACACACACACACACAACAGAGAGTGAAGATGCATACAGTAGAGGCATGCACACACACACATAATCTGACAAAAGCAAGGCAGTGGAGTGAGGCCAGAGACACTTTTGTACTTGAAAGCAATTGCACCGTCGGGATCAGAGCAGACAAAATGAGGTCTTGGGAAAAGAAATAAAAACGCCACTCCATTTTTAAACCTTTGATATAAGAGTCACAGCCTCCGTTTGATTCTCAAGGCCTGCAAATTGGAGAGATGGTAAGAATGCACCTTATCTTCTCTCGGCACCCTGTCACTCTTCTGTGCTCGTTTTAGTTGGGCACATAAAGAGACTGGTGTCCCTGATAAAGGTGTCCAGTGTCTGACTCTTTCACCTCTATTTAAGGGAGCATCATTACTCATTCATATGGTTTGAGACAGAACAGTATGGAATGTGTTGCTTATCACTCTGTGTGGTATTTTAGTCAATGACCGCTAGTCTACTTGCTACAACATCTCAAATTGGCTCTTCGTGGCAAATAATGAATTACAACCAACCTACGCTGATACAACTGCACCATTTTTACCAAACCAGACGAAGAAAAGCTGCAACCTTACAAAAAACTTTATATCTATATAACAAACATAACAGCAGGACCTTTAAATGGTTACTGCACATTGCGAAATGATTAAAGGACATTGTTTTTGCCCTTGCAAATATAGTTAATTGAGCTTTTAGCTTTCCAGCAGAATAGTGTATTTGTGCTGAGAGAGCTAATTACAAAATGGTAAAAAAAATAAAAAAAATAAAACCTTTAGCCCAAAAAGTGATTAATACAATTTATAATAGCTTTTTCTCCCAAAAACTTGATACCGTTTTGTGTCAAATTAAAACCCGATAGTGATTGTTTGCTTCATTTCACTAAACTGTATCGCAGAATTTAAGCATGCTGTAAGGGATTGTGAGATCTACAATATCAGTGAAGTTGAGGAGTAATTTTAGCCTTAATGGGTTCATGGGCTTGGATGATTAAGGGTTTAAGCAAATGATTGTTGGTGTGTTCCGCTGCCTTTGATATCTGAGAAAAGAAGTACCTTCACAGGAAACTCTCTGTGGAAGAACTGGATTCTGAACACTGTTTTGTACCTGGGGAGATAAAGATCAAAGTAAAATTAAAACTCTGGCAAAGAGTCAGAGGGTACCATTAAAACCTCCAGCAAAGTTCAAGCTCTTATTATGAACTAACATTTTCTTTGAGATGTTTTATAGGTATGATGTCATATTTGGGCGAAAGGAAGCAATTAGTGAATGAAGCTAAAACCTGAAGATCTGACATCCCCACAGTGGGATGTCTGTTACTCTGGTTTGAAGCAATAGCACAGTGATCTATACTATTATGTACAGAGAGGGAGAAGCAATTACCGTCTTCTTTTCTTTCTAAGTGACTGTAGCAGCTTGTTTGCTCATAGAAAGGCAGGATGAACTTAAATAAACTCCATACAAAACTGAAATAAATCTTTGAACTTGAGAAAACATTTTGACCAAACCCGAAGGAATGATTTAAAAGTTCAATATTTTCATTAGCCCTTCTTAACATGTTTTGAAGAGCGAAAGCACTTTCAACATTACTAGTTTTATTAAAAGACTACCTCAACATCTAAATATTCCTCTTTTAAGTGTGCAGAGACCAGACAACAAACTTGAACTCAGTGAAAAGACGGATAATGCCTCCATGCCATAATGAAACTAAAAAGCTTTTTCACTGATTTATGGTTGCAGTTAGAGGCAAAAGCAACTTTTTAGAAAGTTTACTTTAAAAAGTAAGGTTCTGAATAATGATATATGCTGCGGGCGTTAAGCATATGTTCTGCTTCACCTGAATCTGATAAATTGGAAATGATATTACACAAATCAGGACAATCAAAGAGCGTACTTTCGCCTCAGGTCCGTAAGTAAATTATCCCAACAGTTTATCAAACACCATGTTGTTGTGAGAGCCACAGCGCAGCCAAAAGACAAAAGTCGTTGGGTGGGTTTACAGTAAATGAGCCTATTCAAAACTTGTGCTTGAATGATTAGTCAATTGATCAATTAGTTGATCAACAGAAATTGACCATCAACAATTTTGATAATCAAATGAGATGCTGAGGATTTTTGTCCTTTTATTTATCTATTTAAGGGAAAATGCAATACAATAGCAACAGTGTTAAATCATATTTAAAGATAGACAATAACCAAAAGGACAAGCAGTTCAAACAAAATCAATGAGCCAACAAGACACAACAGCCTGGCACAGCGGCAAAATAATCACACACACATCTGGCAGAATCGTATATTTGTTCCATTTGTACCCGCCTATCCTTTCAGGGTCGCACAAATAGCTTCCTAAAATCCAATTGCACCCATTAAGTCTCCATTAAAAACGTGCCCAATAACCAAAAATGAGCAATACGGGGATAAAGAGGAAGCTAGCCTTCCTTTGATGGTAACAAAATACTGATATCATTTTTTTTTAAATCCAATGGATTAGTATTAGTGCTCAGCTTCTGTGTCTTTGGCTGATGATAGTTTACAACTGACAGTTGAGAAGAATCTTTCCAAAGCACAGCTTACCACAGGTGAGGAGCCTGAGGTGACCATTCATGTTGGCAACTATCTCAATGGGACAAGTGTCAAGTGCTTTAACAAATGATAGAAAATCCCTCCTCTTTGTGACCTTTCTCTTAAACTGCTGTACAAACACTCTATGTTATGTCCTCCTGGCAGGCTGTGTTAGGGCTGAATTAGAAGCTGAGGGGAAAACAGTGCAGGAGCATGCTGGCTGAGCTCTCTCCATCAAGTTTCATTACATTACTGCAAAAAAAATTACATTCTTTCATAAAAAATTGTATTTCATTTTGGTTGAGACCGTGTCAGAGAGCTGTTAAACAATGACAATATAATCATTTTGGAGGCTGTTGCTCTACTGGAGTATACTGTAAGGTCTACTTGCCATTGTGTCAACCCTTGTAAAGAATAAGAAGAAGGTGTATGAGGACTTTTCACTGCACCAACAATCTGTTTAACAGCCGCTGTTCTGCTGCTGCTCTGATACCAGATAAACAACAAACATGGCTGCAAGGTTGAATAACATCCTCTATAATTTTTTGTTTTTGCACCTACTGAAAACACTTTTTTTTTTAGGCCACTTGTGACTGGATTTAGTTGCAGTATTAAAGTTGAAAACTACAGTTCGAGGTAATGTGTGTGTGTGTGTTTGTGTGTACATATTGCACCCTCTTTTCCAAGAAAGGCAGGAAAAGCTCTGGGCTTCGGGCAAAACGATGACAGATGCTGAGAGTTTGGGAGTGAAGATTCTCTGAGTGTCTCCAATGTTGAAATAAGAATATGTTTGAACGACTTTTTTTTTCTTTCACTGAGTCACTCTCCGTGTGGGAGACTTGGTCCCTGTGTTGGAGCTGTCTGGAAAAACTTTGCACAACTAAAGACACCAGACAGAAGTGTGACAGAAGTGCGGGTATAAGTGCAGTTCTCTTGTGTGGATTTTTAAATGGCACTCCACTTATATGGTAATGAAGTTTGACTTCCTCTGATCAGCTGGCCGGTTTAACACAAAGCACACACAGCTTAAATACATGTTCAGACTGGCAACAGCTCTGTGTCAAAAAAAAATCCTCATTTGTTCCAATTAAGCCACTGCATTGGCACAGCAAGGGATTAAAAGTTGAGTTGATCCAAGTGCAACTTTTACTATTGTCTCAACTTGACCCAACTCTGCACTTTCAAATCTAATACAAAAAATGAATCAGAATATATAAAATCTAAATCAAATACAAGCCCAATCTTTAATTTCTAGTATATTATTGGACTGGTTCTAGAGTAGACGAACCACATTTTTAGTTTATTCTGTGATTCAAACAGGTCTGTTGATGTGACCATAGTGAGCATAGTAGGTGGTTTTAAAAAATGGGGCGTCATCTTGCTTCATAGCTAGCTAGCAACATAGCAGCATGGGTGAGATTGACGCAGCTGTGCAAGTTGTTATCAGTCAACTTACAAAAATAACAACTCTTCAATCAATATATTTCTTTGATTTATGTGAGAAACATTAAATTGGTTATAATATTTTGTTTTATAATAACAATGAATCGAATGACAATGTGAAAAAAGTGGTTGTTTGTAGTGATAAACCTATAAGAATTATCACCTGAATCAGTTGATCCCCGTCAGCTTTATGGAGCTTTATTGAGTTTTTTAAAAGTTTCAGCTCATTGTTTAGCCGTCTGGCCCGCAAGTTAACTGTTTTGGTTCACTCTAATCGCTCTTTTAGTGCCATTTTGCAACAGCAGGCAGTTGTTTTCAGTGTAAAAGCTCCAAAAATCTACTGGACATCACTAGCTGGTGCACATAGTGGAGTATTAGCAACTAAGAGCGAGTCCAAATGACTGAAAATGTTGCTCCATAACTGCTGGATGTTTAAATAAGCAACTGTTTGCTTATAACAATAAGTAAGACGATATGTCAATGTTGTGTTCACAAATTGTTTCTGCCCTCAAATGGCCAAAAGAAAAACACTTTTCGCAGATTTAAATGAACTGTAACTGCTATTGCGGTTTACATGTTAGCTCAAAGTCAGAGCAAAACGAAATCAAACTAACCCTCTTCTCTACACAATAAACCTGCAAATGGGGACCCAATGTAAGGCTGAATGAATAAAGTGAAACAAAATGGCTATTCAGTCTGATTATCAGGTAATTAAATTATCTACTTCTATTAGAATTACATGAAACAGTTGCTACTTTGCATTGAGATATGCAATCCTGTCTCACAGTATAAACTGGTGTGCAGTGTTTTAACACCTGATAAGCCTGTAAACTTATGGATGGATTTCATTGTCTTACTGCTACCTGTAGCAACACGCCAACACCAACACGGCCCATTGCATTTTATTTCAACACAATGCAATTTTCAGTCTGAGCACAGCCCAAAGGTAAATGAACTGAAGTCACAGCCAGGTAAGACTTTGGAGTAGTGTGAATTTATCATCATTATTGTTAGAACAGTGTCCTACATGCTTTCATGCTTCTATGTGTCTTGACAGCCTGACCTGCCTGTCCTCAGCATAATCTCTAAATTATTGATTTGATCATAACAAATTCTGAGCCAATATGTGGAACCCATAGTGAATAGTGCATTTGTAGTCTGTGGCAAAGAAGTGGAAAGCTTCTGGTTTCCTCTTTTCTCTATCAATCAAGTCTATCAGTTTTTCCATCCTTCAGTCCTTCATGACCAATAATAAGGATAATTCCTCTGGGGCCCCGTTCATCGGTGTGGATCGTACATTCGGCTGATGTTCAATTAAATACTGTGGCCCTGATATCACGGCTGCAGGGATGTCAATCACGATACCCCATTGCATAAATCATGGCCAGACTATTAAGGTCCTGGGTGTGTGAGAGGCCCACGTACCTCGGTGTGTTCCTGACTCGATCAGCTCAAGCAGGTACAGCTCTGTGGCCCCACTTGCCCTGTTTACATCTATCTGAGATTGGTTCTGCACAATGTGAATCTGTTTCCTCTCTGCCCCTCCATACATACAGCTGGCTTGAATTCATGTCTGCATTCAGATTAAGGTGGAACACAGACAGCATGGTTTTTGGTCACAGTTTGTCTGGTTGATTTATCGTCTCTTTCTCTGTGAGTCTGTGTCGTCTGTCTAACTCCTTCTCCTCTTTCTCTCTGAAACTCTGCCAACCAGAGCCGTAATAAAACATTGTATTTCATGTGATTTTCTGTTAAATCGGTCTTATTACTGGTACTCTGCACTTAGTGTCAGTCTGCTCATTTTTCCTCTACATTCTGTATCACTGGAGGAAACGGCTTAAATAAGCTCCATTTAAAAGGCATATGTGTAGACTCATATGCAAAAAAATAACCTGAAGAACAAAGGCAATTTTCATGATGGATACAGAAACTGTCTTCTTCAAAGACGACCGCTGAGAACAAAATATGTAAAATGTTTACCCACCCACAGAATTCTTTTATTGTAACCTGACATGCAGAAAGTGGTCTGTGGCATTTTCTTCCTACCTCTGAAAGACAGAGGGCAGGTGGAAGTGCACTATTAAAGATTTTGGAAGAAATTTACAACATTTGGAATGAAAATGAACAGCATTAAATGTCAGAGAGAGACAGAGAGAGAGAGAGAGAGAGAGAGAGAGAGAGAGAGAGAGAGAGAGAGAGGTAGGCTGTTTAATACTGCCCACTCACTGACTGAACGAGAAGACCATCAATTATCTCCATCCAATTAAGCAGGACTTTAAATCCATCGGCACACTTGACACTGCTAAGGTGCTTCCGAACACTGAACATGCCTCACATACATTTATACATAATTGTCCAATATAAGCATCAAAGGAAATCCAACCATGGAGAAGCACACATATCACACAGTATCATATACTCAGTGCACTGTGATAAGCTATCTATGCTGCAAACGGAAAACACTCACTACTGCGACGGCGTCCATATTCTGTAAAGCTTCCTCGCTGACATTTACAAGAGATCCACTTTTAGGCCGTTTATCTAGCCGTACAAAACACCACGAGTCAGCATGTTTGCATAGTGAATTATTTTGCATTTCAAATTCCATTTGTAATGTAAATATTTCATTTAGACAAGACACCCTGAGGTTATTGATCATTAAATATTACAGAAGCAATTCGTGCATGTTACAATATGTCGGTCTCTTGATTTCAAGGTCTTTTAACACTGTAAAAACAATAATACCAATAAATGCTTTACAGTTCTTCTTTAACCATCACCAGCTGTACAGTATTAATCCACAGTGCTTCAACAGTTTTTAAAATATTGTGCACAACTGGGAGTTTGTCCTGAGCTACAGTAAGCAGAGAGTTCACTTTGTTGTCCCTGATGATTCACGTCTGGGCACATGCGCTATTTCCTCCATGAGTGCTGTCAAAGGACTATGGTGTAAATTACATTTCTGCATATTAATGCAATGCAGTTAGTCTGCTGGAGTGCCTGAAACCCCTAAGGAGAGATAAACCAGGACACGCTCCTTTGTCTGCCCGACTGCTTGGTTAAATATTGATGCCCTCAGTGCTGTCTCAGACCGTTGTTTTGGCTGACTGTAATGTTGCTATAGTCAGGTTACACTGCTGCGGCCGGAGCTTTGTAAACAGGCTATCCCTTGTGTGTCGGCTAACCTGTGTTGTGGTGTCATTCAGCCTAATCAGATATCGCAGCCTTTTTGTTCTCCATCACGCTGAGCCAACAGCTGATGGAGCCTGTTGTTTGATTGCTGAGAGTTTAATGCACTTGCCAATCACAAAACCTGTAGGTGTGCTCGAGTGAAAGTCAAGCTGTCTAGTTTACTCTGTTGAAATTCATCAGCTTTTAACCTGTGTCTAGAGAGGTCCTTTTTTATATTTCCCATCATTTCACAGTTCCCTGGATAGCAAAACTAAGGTTAGAATCCACTATATCATGTGATTGATTGAGCCATTGGATCAAGGAAACCAATAGCCTCAAAAGAGTCGTCCATCCTGCAAGCTATTCAGGGAATTGTATGCATTCAGTCAGGAAGTAATTCGCCAGAAATTGAGGCCTGCACAATGGATGCCATTTATAAACCATAATTTCCCAGTTTGATGTTTCAAGTCAAGACATTCTTTTCTGTAGGGAGTTTTTCCCAAAGTGGTAATTTTCTTAAATTTTCTTAAATATCTTTTCTACTCTATCATTCCAGCTGAGGCAAATATAAAAGAAACAGAATTTATAACTGTGCAGTGAACTTCTTCAACTTCCCACTCAATAGCACTTGAGAAGTAGCAGTGAGTGGTCAATGATTTCCTGTGGGCTTGTTGCAAAAAAAACCTAAGCCCCCCCCATTATAGCCTTTTGTTCTGTGAATCTGGAAGGGAGTGAATAAAGCTTGTTCACTTTGAATGATGAGGTCATTAGCAGAGATAATAGGACTTTGCTGTAACAATCTTAAAACTGGAATAACGCATCACATTTTAAAAAGCTTATCTGTACAACCATAAGTCACAGGCCTCATTTTCCCACTCAGATCTTCCCCATCACTACTGTAATTTTCATACAGGGACCTAATTTAACACTGACATTGCAACACCTGTCTGAGCTCCACAGTCTATGACAAGGTGAATCATTTCTGCTCCCTGACGAAACTTCTGACACTCAAATTATTTCTGCATTGAGATAAGGTTGGTCATGCATACTGCAAGCTATTATGTGTCAATGGGAATGAGGATCTATTTTCTCGCCCTATCTTGCTCTCTCTCACTCTGTCATTGTGTGTGTGTGTGTATGTATCAGGGGTAGGAAAAAGTGGCGAGTGAAGAGATCCTTTTTGTGTGCAAATGTGGAAGGTGCGATCATTATGAAATGAGGCAGATGTGAAAGTAACAAGGTCATTCTCTAAAAGGGACATGACTTAACTGAATAAATAAACAGCAAAGAGAGCTGTGCTGTTCAGTCATATGTCGACAGGCTGCCTATCGTCATAGCATGTACTGTGGCTGTGCATGCAGGCTGTCGGGGGCAAAAATCAGGAACCTATTGCTCGTAAGCCATTAGTGATTCTATTCCCGTTAATGTGGTTTCTCACTTTTTAATGTATTTTTCAAACAAAGTAATTGCTGAATGTCAAAGCTTATATTTGTGATATAATATGTATCAGATGTAGTTGACAGGTTTTGAGGTATCCAGAGGGAAATATCTCAACTGTAGGATAGATCACCATTCAATTTGGTACGGACATTCAATAAACACGGTGGATGAATCCTAAGGACGTTTTGATCGCCTGACTTTTCACCTAAGAATATTTCCCTCGTCAGGCACTGAAGCTCATGTCGGGTTATCTCTGAAGTTGATGGCCAATTCCTGTCAACCTCAGCTGCACATTAAGATTAATGCTGTATGCTAATATGCTATGGTCATCATGTAAACATGCTAAGAGTTGGAAGATACAGGACTGTTAGGAATGGAAAGGAAAGATATTGTCATTCAATAAAGGATACAAAATGTAAGTTAACTAGTGATAAAGTACTAAAATATTTATGATGTGAAAAATGATGACTAAACTTTTGTACCCATGGGACACTGCAAGTCAACTAGCACAGCAGTGAGTTGAATCTCCAGAGGTGAGGGCCATGAAAACGATCAGTATGATTAGCACAATCGATCCTCATAAGTAAAGAAAAATGAATGACAGTGAACCTCTACCCTTCGATCTTTCTTTCTCTCCCATCGAAGCTCAATAACGTGAAGAGCTGGTGTTCTGACGTGTAAACGGCGGAGATGTTATTTTTATGCTGAGCCAAACCCATCCTTTCATAAGAGAGGTGAGATTTCCAACTGCCAATTACTTTAGACTAGCAGGAGGTCAAGCATAGCAGCCAGGATCCGCCAGCTCAGCCAACTCTGTGCAGATGACCCCTGGGAACATAGCTGGACTATGGCCTTGTTTACACTGGACAACAATTACACAGGGACGTCATATGAATGCTGAGTCTGTAGCTAAAATGATATCAATGCTTTTATTAACAACTTTCACCGTAACCATCACATTTTTGATGACGTCTGTGTTGGGTAAAATATATTCAGTGTTTGCAATGGATTTTTTACTTTGCAGTTTGTAAATTCAGCAGGTTCATGCGAGGTTAAGATCACCAATTATGACAAATCATGTAGGGCCTCCAGGTAATTCTGGCCTAGTGAAAAAGGCTACATGAAGGCATTTCTTTAAGCAGTGGGATGACGTTATGCACCTCAGAACAGTGAAATCTTCCACACATTATATAACATACAGGCCGCTTCTAAGAAGATAACCATTGTTACTACGGTAAGGTTCGCGGTATTTATTGCTCGTGAGACAGGAGATCAGCTAGCTAGCAGAGGTGAACATGTTGGTGCATTACCTCTGACTTTTCAGCCTACAATCAAAGAAAGGGTGTGACTCTGCTCTTTCGACTAGCCAAGACGGTCAGCTCACCCCTGGAGACCAGGGGGTAAAAGATTCTGGGTGACAACCAGTCTGGGCCTGTGAAGGTGAGAGCCAAGTGCCCAGCTGTGTAAAAAAGCAGAGCACGGCCTTTTAGAAAGGGCCTGGCCATGCCCCTGAGGTATATGGAATTAACTGCTCTTCCTTGTAATGCCCTGAGGACGTGTTTACATGGGTCACATCTGCAGCAGTTCAATCACACTGTACAATTCCTTATTCATTTTGGGAATTACAGATTTGTTTTTTCTGAGGGCTAGGGCTAGGATTCAACATGTAGGTAGAAGTTAACCTTGGCTCATCTCTTTCTTTGTTCTTAGAATACATGACTAAATACATTATGAATAGCACAACTAATTTATATTTTCAGCTACAGTGACAAGAAGTGGAGTCAGGGCCAACAAAACAGAAACCTTTTCTGGCATGTAGATTGTTAGCTAAAGTAATCAGTGTCCAGCTGGAGAGGTGTAAAGATAACAAAAAGGCGAACAGTGCTAGCTAGCTCAGTAACGGACCAGCAAACCCAGTTTATCAGGCCCATTAATCTTGTCATTGCTACTAGTCAACCTGGGCTGTATGATAGATGATATGACAGAGACACAACAGGACTTACATCCTAACATTAATCACCAGGCTGGTATTTACACACCAGTAGAGCTGTTAACAAAGACAGAGGAAGGGGAGGGTGGGTTAAGTAACAAGAGCATTTCAGAGCACTATTCTGCTTCTAAATTGGGCTTTCATGTGAATGTTAATTTGTAATTATTGAATATTGCAGAGGGTATGGAGTGGCACACCTGTTCTTTTCTGCTTATAAAACATACAACCACACACCGCACACACACCATCTGGCTCTGACACTTGTGAAATCCCACTAACAGACCACAGGGCCATTGGGAAATATAGACCTCAAAGACTAAGAAGTCTTGCTATCTGCTCTAAACAGATCAACAACATGAACCGCAGTGCTTCTCATTGCACTCATAAAGTTGTCATGTCAATGTCGAGCTCATCTCCCTATGAATAAGATTTCCTTTGACGCAGATGGTATGTCAATTACTGGACATCTGTTACTGTTTATTATATTTTGTAGACCATGGCAGAATTAAAAGCAACATGGATCTCCTTTATGTTGTCACAGTTGTTTGACAACTTTACTTTTGTAAGTAAATGACAGCTGCCATTTGCAGTTCCAAAAATTCCCAGAGACCCTGAGGCCAAATTTATTTAAATGTCAATGAATAAATGTCAGTGTGTTTATGTGTGTGTTTGGGGGGGGGGGGGGGGTATTGGGGGGGGTTCTGTCTGTGTGACTGTGTGTCTGTGTGACTGTGTCCTTTCCTGTTTGGGGATAACATGCATGTACAGTATTTACTGTACACGCTATATCTGACTGTATGTGTGTTTTGTCCTTGAGGGAATAAAGCATGGGACCATATTAACCATAACTTTACATTCAAAATGTCAAATGATAAGTATAGTATAATACAAACAAATGTTAAGTTAACATTGAGTGTTTTTACCTAAGTGCACTATTCTTTAGGTCCAACAAACGTGTTGAATCAATTTCCTTCCCCATAAAATATTTACAAAGCCAATTTTTCAAATTCTTTAAACTGTGCATTGTTAATTAAAGTCCATCTTTGCTGCCAAACAGCCTTCTTCTTCACTGCCTTCGTTGAAGTAGTGCTGCTTTTGGCAGCGTCATTAATGTGTATCGCATCACTCACATGTACATCTCCATGCACAATACAAACAAAATGGAAAGCCACTCAGAAAAGCATTGGTCCACAGAGTTAATAGTGGTCAAAAACTGCACTGGGTAACTAAGGATTAACGTTTAAGCCGAGTTAAATGATTATGATGAGAGATACAACAGTCTAGAATTTCATCCGTAGCTACTTCTGTATAGAACACATGAAGAGAGGATTAAGGAGAATCCATATTTGCAAGTCAATTAGGTCCTTTGTAACCACAGTGATAGCCTGCTGCCTCAAAGGACAATCAGTGTGATTGGTTGATCAATGGTCACCCAGTGTGACTGGCTGACAACCAATTATACTGTTAGTATAATAAAATGACTTGGCATCACCCATTGTTCTGCCAACTTGAATGTGGAAGATGCCATCAATGGGGCCGGTGTGCAGTACTTTTATATGCCTCTATTAAGTTATAGTACAACAAAATATCTTCTTCTAAAGAAAATATAACAATAAAAACTTAAAGGGCACTCCATCTGTAGTCACACAAACCAGTCAAGTCTCATAAGTTAATCATTCTGTGAATAACATCTGGTCTCCCTCCGGAACAGCAAGATAGAAGGCAAGTCTGGCCACAAAATAGATGGCTGACTCCCAACCTGGGGGCTAATTAAAGGAGGTGACATTCAACTAACAATAGAGCCGATGGAGTTTGGCAGCTGTGCTAATGACTATCTTCTCTTAATCAAAGGTGTTAATGCCTTGAGTTAGGAACTCATAATAGCCACACTGAGAGTGAACCTAATCTAAGATAGAGAAAAGTGGGAATCCAATACACACCCTTTTTTCGCCACTAGTTGCTCTCATGGTGAACAGCTGAAAGTTAATAATGACTCGTTAAGATGTTTCATTGTTTTCATACTTTCATTATTATTTAGGAGAATTCTTAACATTCATGTTGGGAAGTCTCCAACCATCTGCCACTTGGCTGTCCTTGATTGAATAATAAATATCAGCACTTAACTACATTGTATTAATGTAGTCAATACAATACGAACACCCTCCACCGTAACGCATCATTTGGCACCCTTGAAAGTATGCAGAATAAGCAATTAGCAGTTTCATGCAATATACCCATGGAGGATATATCCCTGCATTAAAACGTGGGGATTCTCAGGTATGTTCTTAAGTTAAAACAAGTCGTTTTTCTATGATTTTAAAGCAGCTTTATGGATGTTTACATTGGAATGGTAACCTTGGAGTGTAAGTCACACTTAGTCTGAATATATGAATATGTGTATCATGTCTGTGTGTTCAAAGATGATTGAGTTATGACTCCAAGAAGGAGTACTATTACTACAAATTGCAGCAATTGGGCACTAACTGGTAAACAAGTACCTTATTTGACACCATGAGCTGTGTGTCACAGCCTCTACTTTAACTGCTGACCATACTGGTCAGTGGGCCAAATCGGTGGGCCAAACTACAACAGACTTCCTGTTTTTGTCTCTCTATCTTGCTCTCTCCTGTGGGTGATGTCAGGTCATACAAGCGAAAAATCTCATCAGCAAACTTGTCTGCGTTGGACATTGCAATTTACAGTAAGACTACAGTCTTCATACTGTCATTCAAGTAATTTATTTGCCTTGCAAATATATCCCTTCGCTATGGAATCAAATCTCTTTATCTGTACATTTAATAGTTACGGCTTTAAATCAATATGTGGTATCATGTTATGTAGAAAATTGAAATCCAGATCACCACTAAATATGAATCAATTGTTCCTTGGCTCAAGGCCTACCTGTCTACAACATTTCATTAAAATCCCTTTATATTTTAATAGGGGTAAAAGCATAACCTCTTTGGCATAGTTGATGAAATTAGATCCACCAAACAATTTAAAAAGTCTTCTGGGAGATGGCGTGAAGAAGTAGGCAGGTGGGAGTGGCAGACAGTAGAACAAGAGGAGAGTTAATTGCAAGGAGTATGTGGTGGCTGATTTTCTTTGATAAGACTGGTCACAGATGAGGTTGGAGTCGAAGATCAATTTTTGCAGAATTCTTTATAAAGAGGAAATATATACTAATAAATAGCTGAACTATTACATACAATGTTTTCAATCCTAACATGCATATACAGGAGATATAAAATATCTCCACAAGTAGATTGCGGGATTTATCCGTGGTGCCTGGTATTTGCCCTAAATTTGACAAAAAACTGAGCTTGTGCTCTCTTTGCTTTGGATTTCATCATCTCTGTATTGCTGGCTTCATGTCCTTCGGTGCAACTTGCAAACCCTGAGTCTCTAGCTCAGAGAGTCAGACCTCCAGAGGGCCTTTACAGTATCTTTTTGTAGATTACACTCACTTATCACACACTACTGACTAATGAATCTGAAAATGTGAGTCGGTGAGGTGACAGTCAAATGACCAAAACAGAACACTGGGAACATCAGAGTAATGCCGTTGAATAACTGCGTCAGGCTCAGACAGCATCAGCTCGCCATGAAATGTCATACTTGTCTGTAGGAATTAAAATCAAACATTGACCCACAAACCAAATCTAAATGGCAAAATCCTATGGTGCTCCACCATTCTGTTTGGATCCCAAGCACACACACACACACACACACACAAACACAGACCGGTGTTGATGTCATAATACATCATGCACACACAGACACACACATCTCTACCTACTACTCTTGCAGTATATTTTTGGATTTAAAGTGGATTCTGACTTTATGGTCCGACTTCGATTTATATGATTCAAGAGAAGACCCGTCAATCTTTGAGCACTCTGACCCATTCTGCGGTTGTTGAGTTCACTGAATAGCTTTGCCTTGAAAGCGACACTCTCCACTCCACTCTTGTCTTCCCACATCCGTCACTACCGGAGCAGACAGGACACGGCCATCATCAAAGATAACGGGTCATATCAGAGACGTTGCGCTCCCGAGGCCAAGACTCACTTCATGAAATACACTGCATTCCTCAAACTTCTGCCCAAACTTGTCTGTGCGTTTAAGCATGGTTATGGAAACCGTCTGGCGGGTTTCTTTGTGTCAAATTTTCCAATTAACGATGAGAGGCGACAACTTAATTGGTGCAGTCTGTTTCTCTCCCTTCTTCTTTTCATCTGTCTCCATCTCTGCAGTCTCTCTCTCTCTCTATCTCTCTCTCTCTCTGCCTTTCTCTTTCTTACTCTGTCTTTCCTACAAAATCAATAACTTCTAATAGATTCAGGACATGATTGAGTATGGGCATCAGTTTTCCAAAGGCTGGAAGGGTAGCGTATTAATCACTGAAAATGTATTTTTATTATTTTGCACCACAGAGCCCTGAAGTAAGCCTCTGGCAAAGTCTAACTGAAGTGAGTGTGTGTTTGTGTGTGTATGTATGTGTATGTTTATGAGTCTTAATACAAAATCATTTCTGTGAAATATCAAAGACACTGTCATAGTAAATGCACATTTGTATTTGTGCTACTACAACTGCACATCACAGTCTAAACATAGTTTTGTATGAGAGATCGATACCGGTCAAGAATGATTTTACATCAGCCTTGTAACAAAAACACTGGTTTAAGCTTACCGTGAACTTTAACTTTGCCTTTTTTCACTAAGTGGACGATTTGTGTGGCAGCTCATTCACTCCATTTATTGCCTGTGCCACCTCTGTCTCACTCAGGTATACAAAACACACTCAACAGGCCAATACGTTGTAGTAAACATGGACCTGAAAGCTGATAGCTCTCTGCCTTACATTAAACCTCAACAGGCAGCAGTCTGTCCAGGGGATTCACTGGGGAAACAGACACGGAGTGCTCTCAGTCTTTCTGATATTTTCCTATAAGCTATGTTTACCAGAGCAGTCGGCTCACATTTCCGTTGATTCCATGGAGGTATTGTATCATAGGAATGGCCAGTTTGGTCATCAGAACGAGGTTTGATGCAATAAACTTTGTTCCACAGTTGAATTCAATAAATCTGCTTAAAATGCTTAACTTGGACAGCTGAATTTTGTAAAACCATAAAAATTGAGAGTTGCAAATTGGGAGAGCTACGTTTTTTTCCCCATTCTGTATTTTCATTTAAAATGTTTCTTTGAACATTATACTCAGTGTTATTTCACACAAAAACGTAGGACTCTTAATGTAGAGATCACATACTGTAGAAGGGAATTTAACAGACAACATCGCATCATAACCCTAATCCTGGCTTCTCTCCATCGGCTCCCTTTATGTTTTAGAACTGATTTTAAGATTTTGCTGATCACTTCTAAAGCGCGTCTGGGTCTGGCCCCAAGCTATATGGCAGAAATGTTGACCCCGTATGAGCCAGCTGGAAGCCTTAGATCCTCGAGGTGTGCGTTTATTTACTCTTGATCACAGTACTAATCTACCAAAATAAAACTTTTGGAGCTGGCTGTGTGCCATAGCAGATCTAACTTTGCAGACAGAGGACAGCACATCGGGGACAGCAGAGCTGAGGGAGCGCTTCGTCTAAGGATACCACCCAAGCAGCAGTAGCATATTCACAACGTTTTGTTGTTGAATGTGTGAACAAAACACTGTGCCATGTTGTTGAATTACTCCAAAACTGGCCCAGAATCCAAAACCAAATTGATTTAAGTCGGAGACTGTGTTGTCAGTCAGCACTGTAATGCTTAGCTTTCCCCAGTGTTAGTGGTGCATTAAGCTCAGCAATTGAATTTGTTTTGCTGAAATGCAATATGGGTGTTGTAGTTAACTTCTTCCTCAAGGTGTTTATGTTCACAGGATTGTTCCCTTGACTTTTTATCATGGAACCAGATATTTTTATTATTTATATGTATATATATATATATATATATATATATATATATATATATATATATATATATACGTATATATATACTATATATATAGTTCTTAATCTGTTACATTACATTTTCTTATAAATTTCTCTTATATTTTCTCTATATTATCTCTTCAAAGAAAAAAATAAGTAAGAGGACATTTGGTCTTAAATTGAGTAATGGGTGAGTCTTATGATATTGTTATGTTACATAAATCCCCCCCCCCATATCTCTACTGTGCCTCCCTAGACAAGACCTTTTTGCAGACAATTCACTCTCAAGACAGATGTTCCTGCCCTTTAAGTAACCCACAGCTAACAAGAACATGAATTGTAATTTCAAATAGAGTTTTTGTCAACAGGGATCTAATTTTCAAACCAGTCAGCCAGAGAAACCACAAAGTCAGTCAGAGACATTCCTCTCAGGGATTAGGGATTCAGTGTCTCACTCAAGGACCCTGCAGCAGCTTGAGCCTGGGCCCTTTGATTAAACAACAGTCTCTGGCTGCTCTTGCTGCCTCCCTGCTTCTGCTGTGAAAGGTAAAGTGTGATTCTGTGAAAACTGAACTAAGGTAAAGCAACCAAAATCCAGACAGCATCAACAGACACATGCATGTCGACTTGCAATGTGTTCAAATAGAGATGTGGAAGAGTGATTTAAATCTGTCTGAAGGCTCATCAGCCTGCCTCTTCAGAAATTGGCATCACGCTTGGCCAGACCACATGGCAGATGCGAAGTCAGAGGAAACTAACTGGCTCCTGCCAACGTTGCCCATTATCTGCTGGGCATGCACGCAGGGCACAAGGTTAAACTAACAGGCCTGCTTGTCCCAGATGAAGCTTTGCTGACTAAACACACAGACTCACACACACACAGACCCCCACATGGCACAAACGGCTGACACGACAACATAGCATACTGTTTATGTACATGTTCATGCAGAAAGCTTGATTCTGATTCATTTCTGCATATGGGGAGGTTGCATTGGTGACAATCAGTGAAGACAGAGAAGCATGCAAATGGTATACATGTATGCTGTAGACCTGTGTGTGTATGTGAGAGAAAGAAAGAAAGAAAGAAAGAAAGAAAGAAAGAAAGAAGGAGCGAGGGAGTTGCTGTTTGCATGTAAACAGCTCTATTAGCCAGCTGTCCTTGGATGATCCAGAGAGCCACGGCCTTGATGTCTTTCTCTGGTCTTCTGTCTCACCACCTTCTCCCTTTTCAGGCAGCACATGATGGCACATAATGGAATACTTAACAGACTTAGAGCACCTTTATTGTTTTCCCTGTCACCTCTTATGCATCCACAGTCTTGCCTGCACAGTGCAGGCAAGACTTCAAGCTCTGATTAAGTGTTGCTTGCCTTCTGTTCAGATGTCCATTTGACATTTCGCATTTCCCGTCCATTATTTCAATATTCAATCCCCCAGACGCCCACCTCATAATCCCATTACTGTCAAAAGCCTGCTTTGTGCCCCTCGCTGTCTCAAGTTCACATTTTTCTTCTCTGACAATGAGCCGGCACAGAAATGAGACTCATTCTGAGCTCAGGAGGGAAGAGTGAAGATGGAGAGTAGCAGAGAGACAAGATGAGGGAGAGAGACACACATTGGACAAAAGATGAAAGCGGAGTGGGGTAGAGCAGAAGGGAGAGCAGGAAAAAAGGAGAACTGACAGAGAAGTGTTTGGGTTTGAAAAGAAGGGTGAGGAAAATAGAAGCAACTTGAGAAATACAATTTAGAGGAAAATAGGTGTATAAGAAGGGAAAGGCAGGACAGGTTTAAATATTTCTAGTCATGCTGGGGGATCAATATTTGTTTGTGCTCATTCATTCTCTACTTCTCTCATTTATCTTCAGCAAAGTGCAAAAGTTTATATCGCCTCTTTTGTGCATCATGCTCAAAACGTATCGTCTGCAGTCTGTTAGTTCACATAAACTAGACCTCCTCTAATCTCTCATTCCCCTACAGCTTGCATATGTTCAATGCTACTTTATCAGCATCTGAAGGACCACACAGAAGAAAGGCCAGTAGTGTTGACAATCTTCTCACCTCATCAGCATAACTGTGATGGGCAGAGCACACAGGAATGCAAACGTCTAACCTTGGAGCTGTCTCTGGTTAACATAGTGCACCATTACATCCTCACACTGCAGCACAACAAAAGACCAATGATACTGTAGGACGTGGCGTGTGCGTGAATGTTTACGTGTGTAATAACCACACATTTTATACCTGACTGTAATGCCTCATTCTGCTATCGGCGGGAGGAACAAAACATTTAACGGAGGAAATCTCTCACACACACACCAGCTGAAACAGTGATATCTTTAGCATTTTCACCTCTGAGACACTGCCTATTACCGTACATCCAACCAACATAAACAAAGCACATCCATACACACACACACACAGCTGTTCAGATGCACAGCCCAGGGCAGAGGCCAGGATGCAGACAGAAGCATACTCTCATGAGAAACGAGCTGTGTTATCTCTGTTATCTTCCTCCCCAGCTGGGCCCGGCAAGACACAATAACGTTGTCGCAACGATCGATGCATTTCCACAACTCACAGAGCTGATGGAGTGGGTGTCAAACTCTGTAACTTACTTTTTTACATCACACTCCCCAGTGTACGTACACGCACGCACAAACACCTACCTACACATTGCCAGTGCTATTCAATCAAACGCCGGTATCTGAGTTATGAGGAAGGTCAAAAACATCAAAGGTCAAAGCAGCAAGGGGATGTGTTGGGAGGAAACTTTATTATGTCATCATGCCTCTTGGCAGCTTTCATTTGCCATTGATGAAGCTTGTGTTGTGTCACAAGAACGTATCTCAGCCAGGGAGGAAGAATAATGGCTTAAGAGGTGTGAATTGCATACTAAGTATCTTATATACTAGTCTTGGTAATTCACAAAAGCAGCTGTAGAACTGAGTCAATAGTTGATTACTCAATTGAAAGAAAGCTATTTTAAAAACAACCAAAAAGCAAACATGCTCTAATTACAGCTTTTCAGTAGTGTACATTTTCTGCTTTATGTCATATGATAGTAAATTGAATATCTTCTTATTTTTTGACTGTATATATATATATATATATATATATATATACGTATATATGATTTGGCCTACATTTGGCATATTGTGGAATAGATAGATAAAAATATACTAGTTCATTATAGACTTTTGAATTCGAGAATTGGTAGGGCTTACCAGTAGCAGCATATGGACAGATTTTTTTTCTCTGCAGAAAGTTCCCTGTGTGATTTTACTTCTTACCTTACCAGCAAAGACAAACAGGGTCTTGTAATGAAAAAGAGGAAAAACCTCAGGGATTCTCTTAGAGATGTGATGTCAGGTTTGGTTTGCAGGTTTCACTGTGCATCTGTGCACACGCCTCTAATCCTGTGTGTGTGTGTGTGGGTGTGTGTGTGTGTGTGTGTGTGTGTGTGTGTGGGGGCATGATGTGTTGTGCCATCAACATGTGTCTGTATTTGTATTTGTGTGTGTGCTTTGGATCCTAATGGAATGGTGGAGAACCATGGGACTTTGCTGTTTCCTGCTCTTTATGAGTTTTGTGATTAAAGGCCTGTGGCAGTGAAGACTCTTTTAATCTCTGTCTTTGTCTGTTTGTCTCTCGATGGTTTTCTCTAGAGCGTCCTCTCTCCCTCGTCCAACATGGGCCTGGACAAAAGCCTCTTTCAAACAGCCGAACGCGGGATCCTGTTCCATCCCCAAAAGACTGTGTCTTTTTAACTCCCATTTACAAGACTATGATAAATATTATATCATGAAATAGTAAAATTATATTTATATAGTACAATATTAGGATTTAACTGTCAAACACAGACAGTGGGAAGTGCCTCAGTGCAGAGGGGGGAGAAATAAATTGAATCTGGGCCAGGCACACGTGTAGTTAAAGAACGAAATCTTTCACTTAGATAATTGAATTTCCCAGAAACTCTCTCAATCCCAAGTGGAGAATAAAAGAGAAACCTGTGATTAAGTTGAAGGTGAGTGTGGAGGAATGGAAAATAAACTCTGTAATTAGCCAGCGCATTAGATTTAATTTGAACGGTGTTGAGCAGTATTCCCATGTTTCTTACAGCAGAGCTGTGGGTTAATTGAGACAAACACCTGTAATCACTGCCATGTAGCATCTGGCTTCACTTGAAATAAAGGACTCAACCTTTAATGAGTAAAATCTTTTCATCTATTTTATAAATAAAAAAGATGGTAAATAAAAAAGGCAATTTCAAAAAGAATGTAAGAGGCTTTAGAGTCCTGGCACTGCAGCCAAAAACTATAGAGAGATGTGTTAGCTGATGCTTTATAGCTTTTAAAAGGACTTGGTCACCAACCAGGCTTTCCTGGAGCATTTTATAGCTGAGGCGCCTCGCCTGAAATAAAGAGCACCCAAATACTGACATTTTTAGAAAAATAAGCAGTGGTGTTACATATTATTGGCCCACATGTTTAATGAGCAAACTGTTAACGAAATGAGATGATCTGCCAGAACAATCGCATCAAATGATTGTTTCACATCAATGAACACCAGGCGGCTGATCTTATAATCACCAGTTGCACACACGGTTTAACCAAAAGCACTTGATTGATTTAAAGTTAGTTTAAAGTTTATAATGACCACCTGGACTAGCAGAGTGGCCAGACTGTCAACTGTACTCACCCTGTAACGTGTAAAAGCTAGTCATTCATTTATCACCACCACATGAGATCATGTGTCGTCAGGTAAACATGCATTAAAAAAATGTACCTATGCTGTTGTTTTCTTTCTGATGTGGCCCAAGTCCTTGATGGTTGAGTAAATATCTAAATAGATTATTTTTTTATTTGAGTCATAAAGTTCTGTTATTTTGTATTCTTCAAGTCAGACACAACACGTAAGGAGAAGTCTACACTGTCTGTGCACGCCTGCACATTTCCAAAACCACTATGGACTTTCTATCTTTGATTAAGCTGCCAAGATGCTGAAAGCAAAGCTATTGGGTACTGCCTGCAGGGAGTGCAGAACAGAGATACGACGATAAGTCTCTCAAGTGTTAAGGCTTCTCAATGTCTTTTTTTACTCCCTATTCAATGTCTCAGGAATGCATAGAAGTATTTCTACCCTCACCTCATTATATGGCAGCTATTTGGATCCCAGACGCTGCTTGGTATGGTAACACAACATAAGCTATAGTGTGTTTATATATCAAGCTGAAATTTGTTGGATTTCTCAGGTATTTGCAATATGCTGGTAATGAGCAAAGTGTGATCCAATTATCGGTGCAGCAATGTAAACAGCTATGTTTGCAGGAAGAAAACAGCACTCACAAAGCCTCTCTCTGTCTAACACAAACACACACAGGCAAACACTGCAGCATGGAAACACTGCCACACTACAAAAATCTGTATCTTATTTACTCTTGTATTGAATCTTAGAGAGTTTTGACACCTGCTGTTTGTTTGCTTGGTTCCAAATTAGCAGCTCTAATGTATCGCTACAGTGTTGAATCTGGCCCTTGGTTCGCTATATGTGCACACTGACGAATCTCGAAGCAAAATACATTTTGTACGCATCGGTCATGTGCAATTAAATTCTCCGTTTTCAGGAGTTTATGATAATAGAGGAATTATGTGGGGAAAATAAGGGAATGGCACTGTGGCATACAACACAACAAACTAAATGAAGCATGTAGGCATCAGATCGGAGTCTGCATCATTGCTTTTGTGTTGATTCTCTCATTTATAAATCAACCAGTGTTCATTTGCAGAACATTTAGAAATGTGAATCAAGGCTGCATCTATGTGTTACTGTGTGTTAGCAGAAGAGAAGATGTGCTCTGATGAGCACCTACAGCAATTCAGTGACCTACTGTACCACTTTCTTTATAATGAGCTTTGCGAGTAAGCTAGTGTGCCAGAGAGAGCTGCCCTGGGAGCAGGAGCGACAGTCATATGAACTGCTGAGATGTCATATGAACAGTTGAACCAACGCAATGAGACGAAAATCTCAGCGGGATTAGAGGTACGAGCAAACCTTACACATAACTGACAATATTTAATTCAATACTAATATTAAAAAGTGACAAACTGAGGTTTAAGTCAGAGTTGCATGCAATTACATTACATTACATTAACAGAGTTTGCTTGAAGGTGTGCCAACATCATTATCAGCTTTTAAATTGGACCCAAGATTTATTCAGTTTGCTCTCATAGGACAAAGAACACTAGCAAATCTTCAGACTGAAGAAGCTATAACCAGAGAAGGTTTGGCAATGTTTGCTTAAATGACAGAAAGAATTAGCTGATTAATCAACTAATCGTTACAGCTCTATTGATTTCCAAATATCATTTCAGTAGGACATGAATTGATCCAATATTGGGTTGATCATTTGGAGTGGACAAATAGATTCTATATAGTAGGGTTTCAGGTTTTTAAGAGAATAAAAATGTTGAGGAAGTGTGAGTGTGAATCTGTTAAAATGGCTGAATTGTTCTGCTTTTTATGTGCACAAGTGGTCTGAACATCATTTCTCCTACAGCTCAAGGGTTGAGGAAGGCACTTAGACATAACACTTACTGTAATGTCATTTGATGATGTCAATAATGTTCAGGCATACCGAAGGTACTAACAAGAATTGAGTGTGTTTATTTCAAAACCACAGCCATTCAACGGGTTCTTTGGGCAACGGGCACCAAACTTATCTCTGAGAAGGAAGGAAATCGACTCTGATAGCCAGATGGTTTGTAGTCATATTACAGGTGGGCAGGAAATTGGCAGATTTGCTTGTTTAAAAAGTGATAAACTCTAAAATGCTTCTTGCCAGACAGAAACTGTTTCTCTAACTTGACAGAAGCCATTTAAACAAGGATAGGCAAATTACTATTTTCACAGATGAGCCACTGACTTAACTGCCATTTAGTATTTTCTCTGCTCCATTGACATAAATGAGCTGTCTGCTGGCATCACTACAGGCTGCCAAGGACAAGTAAAGGTATTTGTTGGATTATAATTCTTTGTCTAAATCAAGTGCATTGCTTTGCAACAGTGCTGACTTTGCAAACTAAAGTATATTGCCGCCACACATGCCCGGAATAGTCTAATACCCCTTATCCCCATTCAACATGCAAGTTATTTCCTATTATAAGCATTTTTTACTTCCCGAGAGCCAAACTGCTCGGGCGGCAGTGAGAATATGAGTCTTTCCAACAGAAGAATTGGATTAACAACAGTTGGTGAAATATTAAGGAGTGAAACACCAGCCAAAAAAACAAACAAAATCAAACAACAGTTAGTTATCCAGCACAATTAGACTCCTATTTTGTTTGATTAGAGCCCATCGGTTTCACTTATTCAATGCTAAAGCAGTGAGTAATTATATAAAATGACTCACTTTTCTGGCAAATGTTAGTCTAAAGTAAGAAAAGGAGAGTGATAAGGTTAGCAGGATGCCTGCTTAGAAGTAGACAAATTTAGAAAGATTATATAATATGGAATCCAAAAACATTTTTACGTATTTATTGAACAATGCATGCTTTATCATTTGCATGCACTCAGACAAAAGCATTGTTGCAGTGCTACCGATGGATGCTGCTGAGGAGCATCAGTGAGGAGAGATTCATAAATGAATAAATACAACACTTTGACACTTTTGATTTATTCATGCAGAGCTTTCAGTTGCTGAAATATACTCTGGATTTTCACATGCCACTGAGGATCCTTGAAAGCCAAACATGCAAATCAAATATCTCCATGAAAAATGAATGTCTGTCTCTTTCGCCCTCTCTAAGAATAACACTGAGTGCAGGTCTGTTGTGTGATTAAAGGACATGCACATTACATCCAACCTTTAAAAGTACTGTCTTCCTTAATTTTTTCGCCAGTCATTAAAGTACGGTTTAGGCTAACCTCAAATGTTTTCATCAAAACAATATTTATATATTCTAATGAGGCAAGGTGTAGAAGGTCCAATCAATGTCGTAGCATGTTGCACGATCCTGCTACCGATATATACACAGGCATTGTTTATAGTGTCAAGCGTTCCACTTTGGAGATTTATATAAAAAGATGAAAAGCATTCTCACGTTTGTAATGTTTCTCAGAGCCTAATCCCAGTTGCTCCTGTAAAGATTCATCAATAACAACCTGGAGAAGTTCCCACGGAAATATTGTTGAGAAAAAAAAGTCACAGTTGAAGTTTGTTCTGTGTATTTTCCTCCGATCTCACAATAGCTCTCTTAAATCAGAAGGAGAAAATATTCCTTATTAGTTTGTACTTCTAATTCTTAATCAAAATGTTATCTCTTTTAACCAGTCTTATATAAAATTGAGTATAGTTTAGTTAGGAGGTCAGTCATTAAATTAAAGGCGAGGGTAAGCAAAATAACAAAATAATAACAAAATGAAATACACAAAATAATGAAAAAAGCCTTGTAGTCAATGTAATTTCCATCTTTAAGGTTATCACGGGAACAACATAAAAACACCTTGTCACCAGAGGCAAGAAAGAAAGGAAGAGTGAGAGCCTCGATGGACGAGGATGCCATGAAATATAAAGCAGTTGAAGAAGCAACCTGAGCTGTTGCCCCCACTCAAAACAAGCAGACATGACGAATTATGAAAAAAACATTACGTGGGAGAACTCAACACAAACTACATTCATGTCTTGTTTCGATCCCCGGCTCCGGCTCCGCTAGTTGCATGTCAATGTGCCCTTGAGCAAGACACTTAACCCCAAAAATTGCTCCCGTAGCTGTGCCTTCAGTGTAGAAATGTGATAGAATCTGAATTGTAAGTCGTTTTGGATAAAAGCGTCTGCTAAATGACTGTAATGTAACGTAATGTAATGTCTAGAAAACCTAAAAAAACTGTTTCATCACAACAGGGAGTTGGCTCCGAAGGAAATGAGTGTTATAAGAAAAACGTAATTTGTACAAAGCAGGATATAATATTGCTATTAGGTGAATCAGTAAACATTACAATCATGTATCAGAATTTCAAATGCATAATGTTTTCACTGCCACTGAAAACATACAGAGTGAATTATAGCAACATGTTGAGGGTAGCGTGCAGTTTTGGATAAGCGGAAGATGTTTGATCAATAGATGGATGGATGTGTTCACATTTCCTCTTCCCATTCAGAAATTAGAAAACATGCAAACAACTAGCCCTTCAATTTGCCATCAGCAGGAAATCAAACATGCGTCCCATGAGTCCCTGTCACATTCAACAGTCTACAGCCATGTTGTACACATTGAGGGCCCCCACATGGTAGACTGAGGAAGAAAGCACCACATATTGACAACAGAGAGCACTAGTTAAAAAGCGCACATCATAATAAAAAGTCCAGCAGTCAGCGTATTCTCATGATCAGAGGGGTGCTTTGTGACACATGTGGATGTTGAAGAGAGCCTTACAAAGCATCCGCATGTGTGCAAACTGTAGGAGTTTAAGTTGGTTGGGGAAGGATAATTAATAGGAGAGCAAACAGGAGCAGCTCAGTGCTGGCACTCTCGTTCTGCTCCATTAGAGGGAGAGAGCATCATTGGCCTAATGTGCCCAGAACCAGCTGTAGAAGAAGAAAGAGCTGTCTGTAGTCCAAGTGGAAACACTAATGAGCTGCTTTTAAAGACACAGCCCTGGAACTGGCCAACAGGCTGAAGCTCGAGGGACTAACACAAAGATGTAAACAGGCATACACACACACACACATACACACACACACACACACACACACACACACACATATAAGCATGTACAGAAAAAACGGTCAACTTGTTATCCTAAACTAAGGCTGTCTCCTCAGCTAATGAGAGGAGAAGTGGGAACAGGATGTGAGGAGACAGAGGATAACTGAGAAAAAAAGGCAGGGAAAGTAAAAAGAGGGTAACGGTTGTTGGATTGGACCAGAAGACAATACACTACCTCCCTTCTCCTCACCGCTCCCAAAAACATATCTCAACGTGATGGCACAGCAGTCTACATGTACATTTGTCTCACCCTTCCCTGAGAGTGACTTACATTATTCTGCAGAGAGCTGCTGCTGCTGCTGCTGCTGATGATGATGATGATGATGATGATGATGATGATGATGATGGGAGAATATCAAGGACACTCACACACAAACAAACACGCTCTCAAACATGCACTGACTTATACAGACACCCACCCACTCAAGGGCGAAGGGATCCATTGCAAACCGCATTGCTTTATAAGCCAAGACCTCCGCGGCGTCAACAATCCCTTCCACGGCTCTCAAGAGAACAGATTTACAGCAGGGGTCATTTGCCATTTGTGCTCCCCTCCAAATTTGTCTGTATTGCATCAAATCGAATACACATTTCAGACTCAGTGGGTATAGAGGGTCGACCTTTAACCACAGGGTTGCCGGTTCGATCCCTGGCTCCTACTGTCAGCATGTCGAAGTCACCTTGACTGGAACACTCCTCAAGTTACTCCCAGGGCGATTTAAGCCCGCTGCTCCTAAATGCTTAGGATAGGTTAAATTCAGAAGTCAAATCTCATGTATGTACCTGAATGTATATGAAGGTTGTATATATATATATATATATATATATATATGTATATATATATATATATATATATATATATATATATATATATATGTATATATATATATATATATATATATATATATATATATATATATATGTATATATATATATATATATATATATATATATATGTATATGTATATATATATATATATATATATATATATATATATATATATATATATATTTTTTTTTTTTTTTTTTTGTTTAGACATAATTGTTCATCCATCAGTTGTGCTACAGTGATATTTTACAAATCAACTGAACTTCCTAACCAAATGGATAGTTTAGAGCAGGGGTGTCAAACTCATTTTCACTCTGGGCCACATCAGCATCAGGTTACCCTCAAAGGGCCGGTTGTAACTGTAAGACTGTATAACTGTAACTACTCCCTAACATATTGTTAAATAACTGTCTCTGCATTTGATTATTATTTATTCAAGTGTAAAATATTGTACATTCAGTTATATAAATGTAAAATTATATTTAAACACATTTCTGTTATTATAACATAAATCCTTTTAATTTGTAGATCATTTTCAACTCAATCACTTGTTGAAACCTCTTTACGGGCTGATGCCTCTCCTGTCCACCTGTTGTGAGGTCTACATTAAATACTTTCACATACTGTGTATACCATGGCAGCTATTACTTTTTAAAAATACATATATCATGGAATTATATCCATTAAATGTATTATACTACCATACTGTGAGGTCTAGTTAACTGCAAACAAAATCAATATGGTAACATTAAGGCTGCATTACAGAAAGACAAAGCTCCACTACTAAGCACTTATATGTTTCACTTCAGGATATGATCAGTAAAAATAAATCAGCTGCATGGGAACATAAAGGAGACACTTGCTACATTCACACCAGTCAATCACGCACCATACATCAGCTATTGACTTATATGATGAGCAAAGCAATAATCACACAATCTGTTGTTGCCTTGTTCAGTTAAGCAGAACATCTTTGCCTGGGGCAAAACCAATGTTGAAATCCAGGATTGTGCCCAGCTTTTTAGAAACAGAACAACAAACATGACCTCACTATTCCCTTATTCGTTGTACAAGCTGAATGCCATGTTCACTGCCTATTGGAAGCACCAATGACACCTCCAGGCTACTTTTCCTACTATGACAAGTCGAAATGTCCGCTGTGAAAAAGGCCTGTAAAGCAGATATGCCTCAAAACTTAAATAAAAATAAGTAACAAGCATTTTCTGCTTTTTCTTTTCTGCTAATTTTGAAAATATAAAACTGTAAAAGCAAATTAAACACTGCAAATAAAGTTGATTGTTTTTTTTGTTATTTTACCACATGGGCTTACAAGACCTCAGACGACAACAAACTCGTCTAAACTTCTAAAAGCAATCATTATAAAAAATAAAATAAAATAATATCCAATTTACATGACACAAACATCCTGTTATAAAATAAGACAAGAGGCCACATGCTCTTTATCTTGCCAAAACAAATACAGTATATTCTCATTTAAGCGCTAACTCAACATTATACCTTCTGACAACCAAAACAAATTAGGAGACTAACAGATTCTTTCTAGATTGCTGTAAAGGGGCAGAGACGTATACAATTAAATGTTTCCTCAACAAGATCCTCTCTGTAAATATATGAATAATTTAGCTTCTTAGCTTTCACCATCTACTGACAGACAAATTGATTAGGAGGGATGGAAGCTCCCAAATATGGTAGCAGCTAATGCAAGCCGATGCATGCTCATTGGGTGAATAAATTGGTCTTTTCTACTGATTTTGACATTTTCTTTAGGTGGTTAGAAATATAGGAGATAAATCAAAATTCTGTTCTCATAAAATCTACCACTTGAAAAAACAGTCAGGAACATTAATAGGAAAACTCCACACTTCTCAGTCATTTCACAGCACTTCCGTGCACTTAACACTCATTTATTTCTAACTATTGTTGTGACAGGCTGCCCTCTGTCTTGTCGCAGCAATTTATTCATAGATGACTAGGTTGGTAGCTCTGGGACAGTTCATTGGCCTCAGATGTATGTTGGCATAGTCAGAGCAACATTGGTCCGCGGGGAAATTCCAGACGAGTACTAACTAATTGAAGGATTGAAACAGAGTGGTAAAGGTCGGGTGACATCACTCTCTTGACGTGAGGGGAACAAAGAGCAGAGCCCTGAGGTAAACAGTGATGGTCCCAGTAGCTGCACCGGACAGATGGCTCAAGTCAGAAGTTTAGACCAACAGAGGTTGCTGGAGGCTGACAGACGGCTGCAACAGGGCAGCGGGTCTGCCTGTTGGTTTTGTACCACAACAGTTTAGGTAGTTATTCAAACTGACAAACATGAACGTATGGACTTCAGTCATCAGTTTAAACTGCGTTAATTGGAACAATAAAAGTGCCAGACATAACAGTGGACATTATGGCAGAGGCGAAATCTCTCAGAGAACACAACAACATGTGCAAAACATAAACGTTTTCGGCAGCAGTGTTGGATAAAATGAAACAGTTCTTGACGCACTGCTAGTTGACCGATAAACCATCATCTCTGTCATGTGCTGATTACTTGCTGATTTATTATTTATATCTCAAAAACTTGCAGGTTCAATACAAATCTAACAAGATTCACAGAAATGATCCACACATTGTATTAAAATTTCATCATTCAGGTGATTGAGATCTGTGTTTGATTTTTGTTTGAAATAATAGCTACATACACAATAGATAAACGCTGATCAGATTATTAGTTACAACAGAAAGAAATGTGCATTGATAAGATCATTGTTTACAGTAGCATGCCTAATACCACTGGTAGTTTCAGAAAATTGCTGTCTTTTAACATAAGGCAAGCTGTGCACTACGAAAAGTATCACCCACAGTCAAAACAATGATTTAACAAACCTAAAAACTCAGAGCTTGGAGTCTCTTATTCACCTCTTTTAATATTAATTTAGATAGCAAAGTAGGAACTAAGGACGCAAAAAGCTGTCAGTTTATTTTACTCCTGTTATCTTGACATCACAACTTAAGGTACCCTGAGGGGGTTTCCATTTGTTTCTTACAATTCAAACTGCTGGTGTGTATCCTTGAGAACCAACAAAGCTGATGAATAGATTTTCTAACTCAAGTCGTTATTTGAAATGTTTGGAAATGTGCATTGTTTTCCTCAGCATGAGTTATTCTCATCTTCTGATGTCACATTATAAGCACAATATTGCCATTAAAAGTATATATACTGTATATATGCATTACTCTACTCTGCAGTCATTTAGAAATTGCATCACTTCACTTCAGTGCTTATGAAGCAAAACATTGCTCTACAGCGACAGAAGTGGTCAAACCTACACAAGTGATCTTTAATTATTGTCAGAGATCAAGATGTGTGTTCTTGTAGTCACAATTTAATAATCATGTTACCTTAATGTAACAAAAAGACTTTCTTAAGATCATGTCTCAATTGGTAACTAATTGTGGTTGCGATCTCAGCGTCAGATGTTAATTAATGTAAAATCTAATGTGGCGATCAGTCGAGATCTCTCTGTCTGACTTCCACTTTAATCTGTCTACAGTGTGACTCCACTATCAGGACGACTGCAACTGCCTTTCATGAAGGTAACGGCAATTAGATTGAAGTTATGACCTTGAAAAACCATTAATATTCTACCTTGAGATAACAACATAATTAAGTCAGGATCATGAGATTAGAGGAGTTAAAAAGCAAGTGGAACGATGGCTGCACACAGGACTGCTGAGGTCACAGATATTTGGCTGAAAAACTCGACCATCAGTCAACCGCGTGTTTAATGACCAACTTTTTACAATTTGTTTGGAGAAAATGTATTGTCTCTCTGTAATGAGATACCTGAATTATGATAACAAGAACATAGAGTTTCACAATAAATCTTGATTACCAACATCAAATTTTGATGACAATACATTGAATAAAAAAATAATAAAACCATGAGCAACCAAATATAACCATGGCTGCTTTAAACTCAAAGAGACATCAACAAATGTTAGAAGGTATAGCGCATCATCAACCTGTCTCTCAAACTGTGCTGTTACACAGGCCTTCTGTAGGGGTTTTTTCAGACTGGAAGTTTAGCCAGCATTGGTCAGGCTTCAGTGTGCAGAGTGTGAATTCAGTTTTGCAAGACATGCCAATTATAATCAGTAATAACCAGACTTCCTGTTGTTCTCACAAAAGGGAGGGGGTGCAAGATTGCTTTGTGTAGGTTCAAAAAGACCCTTAAATTGATCGGGGACACAGGATCCCAGGAGCCCACGGTCGTGTACTAACAGGCCTGCTCTGTGTCTGTCTGTCTAATGTGCTGCCCTTTGACTGGCTGCAGTCCCAACGGCTATTTTTAGACTCGTTCCCATGATAATGATATCAAAGTCCTTGATATGTCTGGGCAAAGGCTTATGGGAAGATATATTTAGTATTGTCTGTAAATGTGGACAGCATGGGTTGACTCTTTTTTTTCTCAAAGAGTAGAGCCTTCAGCCATATGCAATATACCAATTGGTTTAACGTAAAACACAAACACACACACACACACACACACACACACACACACACACACACACACACACACACACACACACACACATACACACACACACAAGACTGCATGATTGTTCTTTCTGACTTGTAAGATTTTGTGGAGAACAAAGAAAGGCGCAGACAAAACCTAGCAGGAAACATGTGCTTCAGCCCAATAAACAACAAAAGCTGCCTGGGGATCCTGATAGAAATACTCATTACAGGTGTGGCAGTTGAAATGTCCTGCATGTGGCGAGAAAGGTCACTGAAGTTCAGCTTGTCCCCTCCAGTTGTTGGTTTGGACGGCCCAAATAAGTTCTGTCTGGAGTGCAGACTGTTTGTTGTGCTCAAGTGTTACATGTTTTAAATTGCTTTTATGTGTGCTGTTGTGAATTCTCTTCACGGTCCAAATTTTACTCAGAATAATGAGCTAATTTGAATTCAACAGAACAGAAGTGATTTGAACGTAACTAATTTCACTTGATTTCCTTAATCAAATTCCGAACTGATTAGAACACAGCTGCACTTGGGAGATGACAACAAATGAGACAGCGCTATTGTCAGAAAAAATAATAAGAAAGACGTGACAATGGTCATTGTGAAGAAAACTATAAACATAGAGAGAAATAATGTGCTTTCATGTCAGTCAGACATCCATATATAACTCTCATACATGCCTCAAATATATGGATATGTTGACATCTTGACCACCTGGTTATTAAGTTGTTGTCATTTTTTTAGCATTAATCTAAAATGAAATCACACCTTTTCCAGTGAAAATGCCAACATCAAAATAATGAATGATGAACTGGGCGTTTCTTACAGGTACTAACAACTCCTAATGGCATGGCCCAACGTTTAGCACAAAAAAGACCTGGAGTCTGAGAGCTCCATTCTGCCATTTAATAATGTAAGTGCAAAATTTACTTCGGAAATGAGAGGAAAATAAATCTGCTTTTTGAAGCACGGAATTACATTATATGAAAAGAGATGAAAATCAGCAAGTCCTTCATGCTGAGTATTTCTTTGGCAGACGCCCTCTTTTACCTATAGAGTGGAAAAAAGATGACTGTGTTGTTTTCTTTTTATTTGTCTTTCCTTTTATTGAGCCGTGTGTTTTTGCTTCAGACTTAGTCTTCACATAATCATAAGTCAGTCAATATGTCATTAGGCAGTACAGCTGGGTGTCATGTCAGTTCAGCCAGGGGTCATTGTGGGTATTAACTTATTTCTTAACTATGGTTTCATCGTTCAGCCACTCGTCAAATCCATAACACACTGAACTGCCGATGCCAGACTGTGTAACAACACCTGACCCCTGAAAATGATGAGGATGAGGAAGATTGACATGTGAGTACATAAATCTGCAGCGCAAATTTGACCAATGAAGGAGAAGATGGAGCCATTATCTTTGAGTGGGGCGTCTGTGTGTTCAACGTGTACTGTATGTATGGGGCGATGCACTGTAAACCGCAGGGATCAGAAGAGATCAAAGAGTTAATCGACTGTTAAGCCTCCATGATGCAGAGATCAAACACTTGCAAGTCTTACGATCACAATCAGCACCTTCTCCATGCAAGCTGCTGCTGGATCCTCTCTGGCAAGGTCACCGCTGACAGAACTCTGGATTGTTTAGGATTTCTTGTGCTTATCATGTGTGGACCTGTTGCAATGAATCCTCAGTTGTCATGGTGAAGCCTTGTTTACATTTTTTTGATTGATCCAATTGATTTATTGGATGAAAATGAAACATCCAAAATGTCTGCGTTTATCATTTGCATGCTTGCTTATGTGCTGCTGCTTTGTACTAAGGCACAATAATGCTTTAGTTTACAGACAATAGATTACAGTGTAAATAGTTTGTACATATTAGGTAATGCGAATAAATACAGTAAATAAGCAGGTAACACGTTTATGAAGGATCTAGAATAAATTACACTTCAAGTACTTTTTTAAGGGTTCATATTAAATACCACATGGGCACCAGGCACAGCCTGTATGTCTTTTCACAATAGTTTTATTATGAAAAACAGCTAAACTAAGTGGGACACTTTAAAAAAAACTACTTTATTACCTTAAAATATGATATATTGACTTTTATTGTACATGCACCTAGAAGTAGTAAAACTTTATTAGCTACTTTATTAGCTGTTCCTCAATAATGCCAATGTCATCCAAATTCCATTGTGATATTTTTCAGGTAAAGCTTTATTCAAACTTTATTAACTTACTGTTTAAACTTGTATCTGTATTAAATATTGATATAGATATATTCTGTTTTCTGCATAACAGTATTTGTGTGGACATAGACTGTGCTGTCTAATTATTTTTGGAAAAAGTAATACTTTACAATATATTACAGTTAGCATTTAATACTGGATGTGGCCCGGGAAAAGGAAGTTTGGGGTCCCCTGCTGGAGCTGTTGCCCCCGCGATCCAATCCCGGATAAGCGGTTGAAGATGAGATGAGATGAGAGATGAGAGATGAGCATTTAATACTTATTTTGTCATTTCACTGATTAAGTGAACATTCGTTACCTCAGCCGGAATCACTCATGCAAAAAAAAGTTGGGAAAAACGTAGAACACTAGAGACCATCTTGCAATGTGATCACAAAATCTGTACACAGACAGAAATGTAAACATCTGTTAAAGTACTTAAAACCTCCTCTGTGGTAGATCCTGCTACCACCACACCTTTTTTTTGTACTGTATGCTTTAAAAAAAAATAAAGCTCAAAAAAGGTTTGTGAGTGAAAGTATGTCTCAGCGTCTTTAATTGCTTTTGATCTAATGAATACACAGGACATAAGAGCTCCTCTCGGTTCTTCTCTGACATCAACGTTACTTCTTTCACCACACAACTACATTACTGTTCCCAAGTATATCATTAGAATTTAAAAACCATATCATTTCATAGCTATAAAGGTGCGACCTTCTCCCAGGCGTGGTCTAGTGTTTGTTTCCCTGCAACAACAACACACATGTACACTTTATCAATATTTAATACTATAATTAAAATGTTTTACACTGTAATCTACCACAGTCATTTTAATATCATCATTTTAAGATACATGTTATTACAATATGAATATTGTTACATTGTTATGTTATTGTTATATTACCTAGTAAAATTACCCTGTGATTAGCCTTCAGTGTAATTTATTTAAATATGCATCTTATACACCAAGTTTTATCCCCTTTTCCTTTAAACTCTTGTCTTCTTCCATTGTACCTGAATGTTTATGTCACATAGAGATGTATTTATGATGCTGTAATTTGTAGGCTGTCACACAACATATCATCCTTCTCCTCAATCTCTCTCACTATTTTTTCCATCAGGTTTGTTTGTTCCAACTTGATGAATACCCCCCCTGTGCATGTGCAGGTTTGTGAGATTTGATTATTAGCATGATCAACAACCCTTAAATTGCTTTATAAGAACGCCTGTTGTGCTCCATTTGTGAGCAAGTTTCACGGACAACAGTGAAGAAAACACAGAAATTAAAAGAATAACTTCACAGTGGGAACCTTGTCCGGCTGTTTAAAAATCAGCAGATGAGTGAACACATTTAGCAGAATCAGTAGTGGTATTAGTGGGCCTGAAAATATTGCCAAAGCTGTCAACACAGTCTTGCTCACAAAGCCGTACTGTGACAGAAATAAAGGATATGTTTGACAAAAAAAGCAACAAAAAACGTCTTCCTGAAGCAGAGTGGTCCATGACTAAAATGGGTGGCGGTCAAATCGACCCGTTGTCGCAGAGATGGACGACAGAATGTATTCCATTACAGGTTATGTCACACCTGCAGAAAGACAGTGTGTGAACATTCTCCTAATAAGAACTGTACTGTTTTTACTTTTTTTGTTTAATGCAACAAGATCGGAGGACACCCTTTTACCAAATGTATACAGATTTATACTCTGAACTCAAACTATCTGTCCACACATCCCGTCCAGACAAAATAAGTCTGGACCTTCACTCAGACTGCTGATATTATCTATCTGCTTTGTTCCACTGTTACAGAGACCTTCACTGACAGTATCTTTAATGTTAATGAATGGAGAGAACCTGATCCAGCCAGGATCAGAAAATGACAGCTTTCCTCTCTTCTAGTCCAGATTGACTGATTGTCTCGAGCTTTTCCTTCACAGGGAGAGCAGTGATTCGAGCTGGTAGTGACCATGTTGAGCATTCACCTTTTTAAAACCATATGCTCCCTAATCCCAGAGTGAAAGCCCGTGGACCCCAAGACAGAAATAATCTTTAATCCTCTCTGGGCTTTCAGGAAGAAGCAGCCTCTCACCACATCTCACACTGTTTAGATGTTCTGACATGATGAGGTGTAGACCGGCACAGAATCACAGGAGAGTAGGACGTCGTCTCATTTATCTTGTTCCAGATGCTGAAGGTCAGGTTGTCCACGTGTTTGGCCACATCTGTCAGAGGTCCTGAGAGTGGCTCTGGATTCTCCTGCAGGGCGCACTGCTGGACTCTTTCCACAGCAGCCTTGCAGTTGTACAAGGATGTCTTCAGCTCTGAGCTTCTACTCCGTGGCTCTGACTGTGTCTGAAAGAGCTTCTATCTCTCGAGTCTCACTCTTCTGCTTCACCATCTGGCTGTTCTGCTCCCCTTCCTCCCTCAGAGCAGCCATACTGGCCTCCTCTTCCTCTTTTAGAAAGTGGTGAAACTTCGTAAACTGTTCATTAATCTGCCGTGGTCTGGACACGATTGTGTTCTGCTCTTTGGTCGAACCTCAATCACACTTTTGTCCTATAAGAGCTTCAGGGATCACTGGAGCAGAGGGTCTGAATCTGTGGTTGTTGTGTGTTTTTGAATCTCTGTAGATTTGACACACGCTGATGGTCCAGACAGAAGAGTTTAAGTTTCTCAGAGTGCAGACTGCAGAGAACCTCTGAAGCTTTCTCATCGCTGTCCTGTAGGAGTCACAGAGATTCTTTAATGCCACGTTTAAAAGTGGTTGTTCCTTTGAAAGTCTTCTCTTATAGAGTGGACACTCGTGTTTTTATTTCTCCCTCCAACCGCTTAACAGTCCTTAAAGAGGCTGTGGCTACATGACAGAAGAACAGAGATTCTTGACAGTGAAGCCATTTTCTCGCTGTGTGAAGCTGAAACACCGTGGACAGTTAGTGTTTTCAATTTCACTCCAATGTACTTTTACTTTGAGTCCAGTTTTATTTTTCCACTCACATTCAGTGTGTCAGCAGGTCGAAGTAGCAGCGTCACTCTGAGGATGTTGAGAGTTTGGTGTGGAGGTGAATTTTAATTTTTTTTGGTCTGTGTGTGTTGAAAAATAAATAACTCCTGGTTGTTCTCAGGTGAGTCCGGTGAGGGGTGGAGCTTTGTCAGACCTGTAACACAGGTGTCTTTCATTCCAAAGTATTTTTCGGTCATTGCTCAAAGGGAAATGTCAATTGATAATGTGCAGAGCTATAAAACTAATTATTTTTGTTGTTACTTGTTTATATACACACATACATATTAATTATTAATACATAACAAATATAACACATGTTCCCAATAAAGTATGATTTGCTTCCATCAAGTACCAAAATATTTAAATATCTGTACTCACTCTCACATGTCTATTGGTAGTTAAACTTTTCTGTTTAGCTACCAATATTCTTGGAGAACAAATGGAAGTACCTTTGCACCAGTCAGCTGTGCGTCATTTCAGAACTTTTTTTTCCTAGTTTTGTTGCTTAGTGTCTGTATTTTGTATTTGCTTTCCATGGAAGGGTTCTGTCTGAAATCATGCATATGGTGTGTTGGCTGCACGTAAATCCTATTAATCACAATTAATTACAAACTTCAAAAGTGCAAATTTGGATTATGCAACGAACCCTTCATTATTGACTTCATTTTAAACTTAAAAATTAGGAAATGCGTGCAGATGACAAATCCACTTTTGCTTGTGACTTGAAACCCCTGAGCTTTTATCATTTACTTCATTTTTGTATTTGTAACTGCTGAACTGATTTCTTATAAGAAAGTGAAAGACATTACCATTATATACATGAATTACATTTTTAACTGCAAACTTGATGACTTTTAAAAAGCGAGAATCCAAGGAGATTTCTCCCAACCTTATTAATTGATAATAACTAATGTTCAAAGTATTAGTAAATTATTAACCATTAATACAGCCTGCTTATGTTTCTGGATTTTCCTTTTTTCTTCCAGCTGCAACAGCACTGTAGCGTTAGCGCAAACACAACAACTGGACCTCTGTGACTGCTGCAGCACATCTGTATGAGAGCATATGATATGTGTTTGTGAATAGGTACCAGTGCATTTGTAATCCAGAGGTCTGCCAGAAGTGCAGGAGCCAGAGGGAATTACCATCTGTTAGTCCTCTGCCAACATCCAACGCAGTACTAACCGTCTTCCTCATGCATAATTACCCCCACACACACTCCACAAGGCTGATTCTTCTCCACGAGATTGCCTCAGTCGCTGCCTCGGCTCACTCCTAAAGCCTGATTTAGCAGCAGATTAACACAGCCAACCGTCAGGAATTGTTTCAAAAGCAGACCCCAGGTCAGCGCAGAACTGTTTCCCATGAAGGATCAGTTCTGGATTTAGTAAGGCTACTCCGAGCTCTGCTTTGGGATGAATTACATGGCACATTGTGACGCAATTTTAAACTGTTGTTAATCAGTTCCTCCAAATCCATGTCTTCCTCTTCATGTTGTAAGTCCTTTCCATAATTTTAATTTGCTATAGCAGGTACAAAATTCACTCTTTTTGGTTAGGATTGTTCATGCACTCATATCTGGGAGAATCAGTTTCTGTTACGCAGAAGGCTGTTGATTAGCAAGAAATGAAAGTTGGTGTGGAGTGCTGCAGCAGAGTTACAATCTCTTTAGACAAGCCACATAAAACTGCAAGCATGGCTGTCGCAGGCCCAAACATCCTGCAAGTCTTTCCGCTGCTTCAAACAAGTACGTCTGTCTGACGAGAAATTTTCAGTTTGCAGAGATGCTGGAGATTGTCCATAGACTTTTCTGTCAGGTTGACAGGGGTGACCAATGTTATTCACTGCTGTTTTAACAGGAATCTTAGTTTCAAGCTGACCAGAGGACTTGGTTTGATCGAAGCCCATTACATAGAGAGGTAAGAGTGGATTCTTCTGAAGATAAATACATAACTAAAGAGAATGCAAAAAGAAGGACAGACGTATCTGAGAAAGAAAGGAAGGAAGAAAGAAAAGATGAAGAGGTTGTTTAGTATGCTCCATGTGCATTTTAAATGTCTCTGCTTTTTTATCAGATTTGAAAATGTCTTAGTGCATGCATTTCTCTCTCTCTCTCTTTCCTACTCTGTATTTCTTTCTCTGTCAATTTCAAAAGCCTTTCTTCCTATCTGCAGATCTTAAATCTTCTACAATCTGTTTCTTTCTACCCTGTCTCTTTAATTCTTGAGGCAGTCAAAGCAGAACAGACAGCATGCTCAGAGAACAAAACAGAGCGCACTGTCAGTGAAACTGAGCCTCCACATTTCACCTCTTGTCTTTCTCATTTTCTTTCCTTCCCATTTCTTGTTTCTCCCTCTAATCAAATGGCCCACCTGCCTTTGAGGTTCGTTTAGGAGAGGTGTCTCACCACAGGGGCTTTCATATTTATTCTTCCTCTCCTCTCCTCTCCTGAGGATCCTCTGCAGTGTTGAGGTGTGACATATCATTCCCCTGGGTGTTGAGGGAGCCAGGTAGCCTGTTCAGGCGGTAGGTTCTCAGGGTTGTTGATATACTCATAGCCTGAGGGGATCTGAGGTGTTCCTCTCTTCTATGTATGTTTGGCTGTGGGTGCATTTAAGCTGTGAACATGATGCGTGTACATTTGCATTCAAATTATTTACAAGTATGCATTTGTACACAGTACACGTGCAAGCTATGCAATGCACAAATTAAATGAAGACTCTGCTTATGTACAGTACACGTTTGCCTCTCTTTCATTGTCTGTCACACACAGCAACATGCGTCTAGGTATGACTCATTAACTCAGCCATGGCCATGCATCCCTGATTGAATTTATAAGGATAGATGGAGGAGGGAAAACAACCTTTCCTATTCTTTCCCTTGCCATTCTTCCTCCCCCGCTCCCACAAACACACACACACACACCTCTCTTTCTCTCTCTCTCGCTGTCCCTCTCTTCCTCTCTCACACTGCCTCAGCATCTCAGAGCCACCGGCAGCATTAACAGTAAGGGAAGAGACTCTGTTTTCACACGCCGCACACAGACTGGAGCCAGCGCTGACGCGCAAACACACAAAAACGCACTCACTCACTCACTCACTCACTCACTCACTCACTCACACACATGCACCACCAGAAAACGGGAGGTGGACCGAGGCTCCAGCAGTAGCATGTCCACTGGCTGCAGTCAGACATGTAGGAGGAGGAGGTGCTCTGCTCTCCGTTCCATGTTTGCTTCAGTCCTCTAAGCACCTCCCATCCCCCCCCCCCCCCCCCCCCCCCCCCCCCCACACACACACACACACACACACACACACACACACACTCAAACGCTCGCTCCCTGGCTCTGCGGTTGCTGAGGGGCTGGCTGGAATGACCCAGGAGAACAGGAGACACATGGAGATGCGCTAGACGGGGCTGCCAGCCGGGAGGACTCTCTGATCCTTGATCCCGCCTCTTCTCCAGGCTGACATATACAAGGCAGACCTCTGATCTGCCCCACAGATGCATGCCCATATAGGAGGGCATGGCTGTGTAGAACGAGGGTCTTCATCAAGCACAGCCACAGAGAGGAGGACCACCACAGAGACACGCAGGTAAGAGGCAGCACAGCTGGGGCTTTTCTGCTGGATTTCCATCTGTATTGATCCGCGCAGATGTGAAGGGATCAGCTATGTGTCGTCTGAAATATAGATTACTTCGCTCCTTTGATTCTCATCTGTGTTGATCCATTGGCTTGATAATTTACGAAGGTTCTGCCGTGTGTGTCTTGTTTGTTAATGCCTGTTGTGCTGCTGTGCTGCATGGTCATTGATTAGAAGGGAGATGGGTCTGTGAATGAGCGCTGTGGCAGCAGGATAATAGAATATGTCTCCTGGAGGACATGGTCCGATATCCATCAGACGTCTGGGGAATGTCAGCTGGAAAGAAAAGGGTAAAACAGGGAGGAAAAGAGAAAATAGAGTCAGACAGAGCCAGAGGGTGAAAGTCCATGGCATTTGAATATGATTTATGTGAGTGCCATATCCTGTGGGCTTCTGCTGGTTTTGGGGGGTGACCATTTGGCTTTGCTTTTCCTCAGTGTTTCGTTTGTGATTCGTATATATTTAACTCGCACTCCACATTTGGCAAGTTTTTGAATGAAAGTCTTGAGGATCAGTGTAGCTGAGGGGGCTAATGTTGAAGAAATGCCATAGATGATTTTGGAAAAAAAGGTGCTCACTGTAGCCAGAGAGCACGTAGACCCCATGAGTGTGATTATGGCGTTACACCCAGCAGGGTGGAAGTTGGGGTAGAAGCCTTGGGACAGAGAAGGAAGCTCTGATTTGCTGCATAATCCTGTAAATTTCCCCATTGCGGGACTAATAAAGGATTAGATAGAGTTGCAAGCTGAGAAAACACACAAATATTAACACTGACAATCATATTACTAAAGATGTAACATTTCTGTTGCAACCTTGAGACTCTCCCGTGGCTGCCCCTGCAGAAAAGGGAAAAGGTCTGTTTACAACCTCTGCCAACAGAAGATTTCTCCCCTCAACCCTCCATTAATACACTCAAGCCCAATTACATGACTCTAAAATGGTTATGGTGCTTTTCTACTTCTGTGGAAGTGCATTTCCAGAGGTTGACCCAGGGTGGATGTGCTTATTCAGAGGTGCCTGTGTGGCTAAGAGAGATGATGTGTCCAGTGGTGTTGCATGAAGCATACATCACTGGATGCAGCAGGGCCAGGGACCCAGGAGGAATCAACAGAAGGAAAGCCATTACTCCGATGACCAGGCTTCTCTGATCTCATCATGTAACTGGGCAAGTTATAGAGACACTGGACAGGGGCAAATGGAAGGAATGAGACAGGTGAAGCGCCGAGGCAGGCCGACAGTCAGAGAGCACTCTCCTCAATGCCATGATTAATTCTAGAGACACTACATTCAGCATATGCCAAAAAAAATATCAATATTTTCCATTATACGGTGTGTTTCAGAGTGGATGGTGGCTGATTTAGAAGTTGATTTTAAAAGCCATTCTGCAACATCCATCTAGACGCTAACACTGGTTAGGCTGGCAGTTGATGGAGTGGATGTCTGAGGTTGATTGGGTGTTCTTTTGCAGAAAATGCATGTGTTGGTTGATAGTGGCAGTTTTTATAGCAGTAAATATAGACAGAGGCATCATTGGGCTATAGAGAAAACGTCCAAATGTACAAAATGTAATCAAAAGCACATTACAGTCCTGAAGTAATTTCTGTGATCTTGCTATAAATTGTACTTTCACACGCAGCTGCTATTTCATCCTCTTTGTAAACTACCCCTTAGTCATTAGAGAGAGCAGAACATCCCAAGGGTAGTAGGGTAGAACAAATTGATATAACTTGTGGTGCAGCCTTTGCCCAAGTGCACAAACAGACACCAAAATATGGCTCATAGAGACATCCTGATATAAATATAAAGTCTGGACATACTTTCAGAATCCAATCGGTATCAAAGTAGTCTGATGCACATGTAAGGAGAGGACTTTGCACAAGCTGGCAGCGCTGCAGAGGCACGTAAAAGCACATTATAAAAACAGACATGGCACTCGACAAAACCTACAGATCACACCAATTACAGTGAAGGGCATTTAAATGAGGGGAAACATCACGCATTATTTCAGTCTCGCAAACAATTTGCACTGGTAGATAAGCATGAGTGGATAGCTGTGTTGCTAGACATGTAAACCCTCTCTGAGACACGCATGAATGCACACACTCATACCAACTGCTTCCCCTGCTAGAGTTGATTTGAAATCGAAGCACTGCTCCCATCTTCAGACTTGTTTGGCTAAATGATTTCTGTCCATCTGTAAAAGCTCTGCAAGATCTAAAACACTTGATGTGGAGAGTAGTTTTTTTTCACATTTTATGTTTTTGTTATTATAAACAAATCTCATGGAAAGACTAAAACCACCAGTGAATTGATTCTGAAACGAGAGCTGTCTGTGCTGCAACAGTCTCGTGTAGCTAATGCATCTTCCCCATTGATTTCTATTGTAGCATTTGGGTGACACGTGTTTACTGTAATTGCAATGAGCATATAGGCAAATTGATATAACTTGAATGTGTAAATGCAATGGTATCTTTCATCTGTTTTGGATGGAGTTCAGTGGCATGCAGCTACAGGCTGTGGCTACACAGATGATGCTTGGTTAGTAGAATTTACTTCTTAGATAGATTATTGAATACTGTTCACAGAGATGACTGCACATATCATGAGCAAAAAGATTAGCCACTCAGAAAACTATTTGACAAATCTCTCTCTCTCTCTCTCTCTCTCTCTCTCTCTCTCTCTCTCTAACTAGAGCTTGCACGCTCTCTCTTGTGGTCACCCCTGACAACCAGCTGTTCCTGCTGCTGTATCATAGGACCAATCTGCCCAAGCTGGATGCATGGCATCAGATGCACATGAGAAACAAAACAAAAAATAAAAAATACAACCACAGTAATAAACTGCCAGTGTTACTGGGGCGATAAATATCTGAGTAACAACATGCATATTAATTGGTCTTTTGTGTCAGCACAAATCTGAGAATCACGCTAGTGCCCGCAGATGAGCAATGCAGTGTGAAATCATTACTTTACTTGGCCAGGATCCCAAACTATCAACTGGGGGAAACAAAACACTTGCAGCAAATGCAAAAATATGACCACACTTTGAAGACTGGATTGTAAGATATGTGCGAGCTCGGACCAGCTTTTCTGCCCTAAATGAGAGAGAGGGAACACTGTACTTTGTCTTTAGTGCAAATTGGCACTTTGCTAAACCCCGCCCCCTGCTGTTTCTCCATAAAACACTCAGAGCTACCATAGAGCCCACACTGTCACTAACTGCACTCCCTGCATAAATATTAGCCTATTTAATTTTCAAAAAAGCGATTTCAGAGAGAAGCCCACAGAGGAGTCTACGTTTAGGTGGAGGCAGTATACCGGTTTCATTCTGGTGCCCATGATAACAGGTTAGAGCAGCCACACAGCTTAAAACTAACTTCCTGTGAAGACGAACGTTTATTTTTAAATGACACTATGCATGTAACAAGCGTATATTGACACGCCTTCCCGACACAATGAAAACTAGCGCTAGAGGTGAAGTGCGTTGATCTCTGATGCCATGTGGCAATAACCAAGCGGAGGTATTTGACAAGTTGGGAGTGAAATGTGTAGCTGTGGCTCATACTACTACCAGACCTCAACAGATCATTATCACTGTTTGTTTTTGTTGAGAAAACATATGTCTGAATATAAATTATTGAATAAGGGGGTTTCACAAAAGGCCAAAAGTTGAACTGAACATTGCCTAAATCTTGTTCTTTTTCCTGATGTGTTCATTTTGAGCTTTACATATTGTAGCATTCGGAATTAACTCATGGAGAGGGAAATGCTTGAAAGAATTAACATAAACAGTCATAGAACACAAAATCTCTCTTCAACTTTAAAAGCACTCAAGCCAAAAATGGAGACTTCATGTCCCTAGTCTAGCAACAGCCATAGTCGAAAATGCTTGGGGTCATGCAACATTTGGGAGATGTGTGCAGTCTTTGGGGAAAATATTTGCATTCTCTCTTAACACACGCGCACACACACACAATTATAATGTTGCATACAGAAATATGTACGCTTTACACACAAACACACACATGCTTAAAGTAAAAGCACAATCATTACTGCTAAGATCATGTTGATGACTTTTTTTCTTGTTTCACAGGGTACAAACAGCCATGGGCCACAAAGCTAATTACATTATTAACTGTGGTTCCATGTTCCCTTTTCTGCCACAGTGATGCTCCAAAGGCTGTTTCAAATAAAGCATTGCATGGTTGGGTATCACAAAACTCCCATCTAGTCGACCTTATAGTGTGTGTCTGTACAAGTCTTTCTGCAGCCTGGTAGGAAACAGATGACTGCAGTGCTTTCTGCAGGTACAGCCAGCACCTTAACTCTCTTTCTTCTGATAATATTAACCCATTAGGTTTGCTTTTCAGCACCCTTCATTTGTCAACAACAAAAAAACAGAAGGAATTTAAATGTGCTATAGATTTGTGTGCTGTAACAAAACTCCATTTTGCAGGTGAGGACAGTCTTAGAAAAATAGCCAAGGGGCAGCTGTACACGGAGGGAGAAGTGGTGGGCAGAGATGGCGCTACAGGAGATCAGTGAGGTAGACTAAACTGAGGAGCCATCAGGAGTGTCTCTCGTAGGCCACATGTGTGGAAATTCAGAATGAAGTAAATCTTTCAGTACAGTAGGTTTTTCACAAAAAGGAATGGCAAACGTATTTGAAAACAGATAGATATATTTACTTAATATTTCAAAAGAATTTAATGGATTTCTCTTACTCTCTCTCTCTCACACTCTCCATCACCCCAATCCCCCACCTCCCTCCTCCTCTGTGTTGTTTCTTCCTCTCTGTCGTCTTCTTGAAATCTGGTTGACGTATATACCAATGTTGAAATATATATATATATATCTCATGGGCATGGCACAGCAATATTAATCTTAGCAGCCTAAAATGTTACACTGTTATAATCTTTTATTAAATGGAGCTAGTCTTGGGCTTTTAATATGAGCGTCGAACATTTGTTTGTTTTTTATCACTGTTGTCATGTTGGGGATTTTTTTGTTCAATTGAGAATAATGTCCCGGCTACCCCATACAATCCACTGACAACATTTATAAATCCTCCTTTGTTCATGTAAAAAATACATTTTCCAAACAAGGTTTTTACCCCAAAAAACAACAGCACAACCAATATCTCATCTAAGCCTTAATAATTAACAACAACAACAACAACAACTGTAATCTATTCCCACTTCTGTCTTCTCAACAACATCTTCTCCATTATCCAATGTCCATTACACATCCAGTAACAGTTTGGACCGAGAACCAAACCATCTGTCCTCAAATAATATGCAGAAAACTAGTATGATCAAGATAAAAAAGAAATCTATTCCTCGAGTCTGATAGCGGACAGAGATGCAGACAGAGAAAAGGAAAGAGACGCACATAAGGATGTGGAGTTGAAGATGAGTGATGATATCTATTTTTTTCCATCTACAGAGGAGAAAACAACCTCATAGGAGTGTTGGAAAGTAGATTTTGACAGCAATATTTCAGGTATTTTGAGATGAGGTTTTCAAAAATAATATGAATGCATGAATAGCTGTCGTGCATAATACACACACAACAACAACCTTTGCCTCACGTGGCTCGAGAGTGAAGAAGTCTCTTCTGAATATTTGAATCATCAAGTGTCAAATCTGAGAACACAATCACTAATAATGATCACCAGCAGTGAATGTGGGGCATTTGCTAACAAGCTGTCAGAAACGGAATTGCTTCGCTCTTAAACCAGATATAGCTCTGTAAAGTGGAACCACCACATCAGCAGAGAGTGCAGCTCTTCCAGCTTTCTCTACATCACAGCCTGCTTGACTCACGAGTCATCACTTTTCATACATTTTTATAAAGTCTGGAATAAAACAAATGATTCTCTGTCTGGTTTTGTTGATCAAGACCGCAAATCTTTGAGTGGTTCATAAGATAGAGATATGTGCTGAGAAGATCAAACAGATACAGTGTTATGTAAACAGCAACCGGCAGGATGATGAGAAGAGGATCATCATCAGACAGGTTTTCTAAATGTTACAATACAACCCAATGCGTATCACACTACATTTGATCATTTATCTACAGAAAGACCTGAGATTGTGTACAAGCAGAACAACAGCTCAATCTTATTTTTCACAAAATGTTTCATCCTATGACAACAATTCATTGATTTTAGTGTAGAACAATTGAGCAAGGTATCAAGCCTTTGCTATTCTCCAAACTTATTAGAACTGTGGTGTCACAAAATGGAGGGTACAGTGACTACATAGACCTGTGAACAGAGATTAAAGCCATATATTCAACACAGTGATTCATATTTCCCACCATGATTACCATACCGTGGCAATCAGTCAATTCAAGAATATAGAAACAAAACATGCCAGTCATACGTTCCGTATTCAGGTGGGCTGCCCACAGGGGAGAAGAAACATTAATGAATTAAAGGGGCAAATACATTTTCTAAATAGCTTGAAAGGAAGCTAGGACATGATTTTGCATTAACTGGAATAAACACATTTGATTAATGGGAGCTTTAGTGTACTGCATTACTGCATAAAAGTATTTTTCAACAGCACTGGAGCCAGAAATTCACATTGCATGCTTTAAGACACCTACTGTAGCAAGAACTAGGTGGTTTTGAGTTCTTTGCCAGGTATGTCTCTCTCTCTGTGGACAGATTTTGTCACCACGACAGTGTCACGACATTGCAAGATGCAGTCATGAAACTTAACAGGAGTGTAGTTGAGATCAAAATGAAGGCAGAGTTAGAAGGTGGGTGTGGTACGAGCAAGGGTGCCGGTAGCAGTAGCAGGGTAGGAAGTTGGGAAAGGCCCCTTCCCCACACAAATTGGCATTGCGGCTGGTGTGATCCCATCGCAAAATGGTCTATAGTTTCCAATTGTGTATGTTTTTTAGAGGAATTGTTTTACACTGAAAATCATTCGCTATGTCTGATCCCAACGACACCAGTGTGCTGTAATTATATAAAGAAGACTGGCTTTCTTCTCTGTCTATTCTTTGTACAGAGATTAACTAAACAGCATTATGGGGGTGCATTAATAGATGTAACATACATGAGCCTGGATTAAACAACAGGTAGGCGATGTAGTAGAAATAACAGACTGAGATCTGTGTTGGTTGCAAAGACATACACTACATACTGAAATGTTTCACTTGACTGTCCCTTCACTGTAAGTGATGATTCAAATATCAATTATTTTTCAATACCTGGCTCTATGTATTGTGTTCTGTCTACATTTGTGTCATCTGACAAACAAGTAAGTGCCTTACAACTATCATTTTTTGTCCATTATTGACTAAATATGAATTCTAAGCTTGAATAAAAAAACTAAATTATCATAGCAAACAGGGCATTATTCTGTCTGCTAATGACAGAGAACATTGTTATCTCTACAGAACACAGCTTAGGAGAGAGAAAACTCTCTTGGTGATTTGTTGGAGTGAATAAGTCTGAGGATTCATCCCAATCGTTTGCTGTTTTCTTTCTGTGGAGATTTGGGAAAGGATCTGATGTTCTAATGCAGGGCTTCACTTCAAAAGGTGTGAGAAGAATGAAACACTTTGACAGATTGTCAGTGCTTACAGGTGTGGATGTTTGTAACATCATTGCCCAAAGTGAGTATAAATTGACTTTGCCTTTAACATAGTTTAAAAAAAATAGGCACTTAAAGGTGCAAGATCCGAGATTGGAAGCATTCCTAACATCTCTCAACATGTCGACAACGAGCTGGCGACTCACAGCTAACGGTGCAAACAGCACTAAAACTGCAAAAAAAAAAGGGCACCGATTGGGTTAAAGCTTCAAACATGTCAGTTTTAAACACTGCAGCAGAGCAGTGGCAAAGTTCTGGTCGTAAAACTATTAAAGCACCACAAAGCAAATGGACATAAGGGCTAAAAAAGTGTATAGATAACTATGTGCAGATGTACCCCATTTCCACTAATACTGCTCATTTAGAGTTTTAAAGAATTCATTATAATACAATTAATAGCCCTGTATAAATTAATCCCAATTATGCTTAATATACACAGAAATACAGTTGTGTATGTGTTGTGTTTTGCATTATATGAATATATCAATTAAATGTGTTTCAAGATAAATATTGTTCAATCTATGTTAAAAGGGAACTACGCCCCTTTTTCCAAATGTGCATAACATTAGAAAACATGAACAACTCTTTCTCAAAACTAAAAACTAGAGCGCTCAAACTCAAATATGTGATGTGGAACTGCTTCAGAGACAATGAAATGGGAAATATGTTATAGATGGCACTGAGAGCACCCAGGGGAATGTATGAGTATATGTATGAGATCACAAGTTGCAAATATCCCCGCTGTGGGACTAATAAAGGACTATCTTTTCTTATCGTATCTTAAGTTTAAGACTTACTTCTCTGGTTTCTGGCTTTGAGAGAGAGCGGCTCATGTTCACAAATACTGATTGAACCCTTCTAGGCCATGGAAGAACATTTCGGAATTCTTAATTTAGACGGAGTTCCTCTTCAAACTGAGGAAGAAAAGTAGAGCTGGAGACAAACTGAGATACTGAGGGTGGTTAAAAGCCCTGTCATTGTGAATATGCTTGTAATTGACAAGTAATCCACAGCATGTACAGTCATTTAACAGATGATAGTGTCTGCTGTGAGCTCAGCAGTCTAAAGATACAACATGTTATTGCAAAGTCTCCCATTCACCTCAGGTATTTTTAGCATGTCATTCCCCCTCTTTCCATATTTTTTAATTTGTGTCTGTCAGCTGTTAAATAAATACAAAATACCAGAAGCTTCCAAATATCATTATCCAACTACTTTGCCACATGTATCCGCTGTTCATTCATATACAATAGTAGGTTATCATTAAGGTGCAGAGCAGATGTGTGCATTAAATATGCGGCTTACTTAGTGAAGACAGATGTTGTGATTCCCCGCCGATAAAGATGCTTTCTTTCATAAAGCCCAGCTAAATTCTGCTGTCAACATCACGTATCTGTGTACAAACACGAGCTAAGACTTCGACAAAAAGCTCAGATTTGTAGCTGAATGCAACTACTCACATTCTGTTTGAATCAGACTAATTGCTTGTGTAACTGAATTGTTTGGAAAACCACACAGACATGGTTCATGTTTATCCGCAGACTGTTTTGGGGAATTGTAGCTTTCAGCCCACAGGTCTGTTAGCATGCATACACTAGATGCTGTGTGTGAGCGTGTGTGAGTGTTATGCATGAGTACGCACAGTGAGAGCAGCCAGAGAGGAGTTATTACTGTAAGACAGATCCTTCCCATCCCCCCCCCCTCATGCGCATACACGTACACACACGCAGCGTTTCACACACATTGATTGAGTGGGGGTATGTTCACTCTCATCAGAGAAGCCTAATTTAAATGTTTTAATGGATTCACACTCTTTGAGGAAAATAGAGAAGTGGCTTCACTGAATGCTTGTAACCCTCCACCCGACCCACCAGTCTCGAGGGAGAGGATGCGGCCCAATATGAACATTTAATGTAATTGGACACGCTAAATGTGGTATTATGCAGAACATGTCCTCACGTAAATAGCACTCTGCCATGCATAAATGACTGATTTAGTTTGAAACCCCAGTGTTCTCTTCATTTCTTCTCTTGAAACTTTGAGCACGGCATCATATTTAGTATCAGACTCATGCCAGGATATTTTAGGTATCTATAAAATAATAATACTCATTTGATGCTTGCAGAAAAGACTTTGGTTTGATGACATAAAATTGCTACTTATTGTAATGGGATACATTATTGATCTCTGTAGGCTTCCTCAGGTACGTAAAAAAACAAACAATTTGACAGTTTAGATTCCAATAAACAAATCAAGCACTGCTCACTTATTTGTGTGATTATAGGGATTATTAAGTCGCAGTAGGAAGTTGTCAAAAAAAAAAATCAATATGAATCATAACCAGCAGGACAAATATAAACCACACATTTGTGTGTGCAATGCAACATTAATGCGATGAAATTAAATGATTAATGAGATAAACTTGCAGGAGAAGCTTAATGTCAAAAGTATTATCTATATAAAGTCACAGGGATTTACTGTGTCTATGGACGAATCAATTAACAATGAACATCACTGTTTTGGTGATGTTTATTTGGAAATGTAATATCTAATGGGTGTAAAAAAGCATCTACAATATGTAAACATACCGCATTAATGATCAAACAAGGCAGGTCCCCAAAATCAAATTTCACGAGGGTGGTTTCTGTGTATGTAACTAAACTTTAAAGCTGCCTCATTTCTTAAGCTATATTCATTACGAATGAAACATTTACTCCAAATTTTGGGAGTTTCCTCTCATTTCCCTTTTTTAATATTTTGACACGCACTGTAAAAGTACTAGTTCATAATTTGTCAAGTCTTACAACAGTAAAGATTCACTTCAACAGATAAACTTAAACTTTAGAATATGAGTGAGGTCTGCGGATTTTCCCCCTCATCACTTGGAAGCACATCAGGAAGGAATCTCTTAATGTGTGGCTTGTGTTTTAATACAGACTTGAAATATTTGAAACCTAACCTTTAAATCCATCTTCTAGCAGTGTTCTGTAGTGCTCCATAGCATTACTGATGTTCAAACGACCTTCAATCAAATGTCTAATGTCAATACAGACATCATTTTTGGTAATGTGTAGTATAAACCCTATCTGTGATTCCAGCCCCCAGACAGAACCTGCAAGCCCAGAAATGACACAAAAATAAGTGAAGGCATTCAACAAAACTATCCTTACTTTGTAGATTTTTTTTGTGATCTTACAATTACGACATTTGTTCTCACATACTGTACAGTAAATGGACCTGCAACACACACACACACACACACACACACACACACACACACACACACACACACACACACATGCACTGAGAGACAGACTGAGTCAAGCAGGAATTAGGGTCATCCTCCTTTGATATCGTTTCCCTCCTGACATTAGCTGATGGTGACTGTCTAGCTGGATGTCTTTTAGGTTGATATATAAAAACAGGATTGCCATTAATCTTGTCCAGAACTTTTACGGCCTCTGACTGATAGTGGTTTGCACGGCCGAGGGCCACTGCCAAGACGAAGCTCTTGTCTGGTTAATTAATGGTCTGCAGGTAATGTGGGCGACCCGGTCTCCAGCAGCAGTGGAGTACATCCCCTGGAGAAGGATCGGCCTGTAATGAAGGGCACTTAGACCACCTGCCAGGAGAGCGGCGCCATGATTAAAAGTCACTAAGATTTTCATCTGACTAAAGAGGAATGCGTCACAGATGTGCTACTCAGACGTTGTGCTGCTGTAAACCTACAGGTCTGAATTTGCATTCAAACGGAGTGCAAACAGAAGAAACAGCAGAAATGCAGCAAAAGCCATGTTTGCTTATAATCTCGGTGTTGATGATGAAGTATCTTTCTGTGAGGAGCAACAGTGATAAATTGTGCTTTGCCCAGCATATTCTCATTCAGCGACTGTCTCAGAAGTGAAAAATCTGGATTCCGACAAATCCTTTGTTAATGGCCTGTCATTCCTCTTGGGAATACAGTAAACACTGGCTCTGTAAAATACATTTCAGAGACAAATATGCTGACAACACACAGTACAACAAATATAGAACATGAATAATGCACTTACTAATGAAAGGGAGAAGTCAAAATTAGACAATATTTATGCAAAAGCCTGTTGGGATATGTACAATATCAAGCCTTGATTTGAATGAGTAAACTGTAATCAGTTTTCAGAGTTTGCTGCAGGAGCCCAGAAGGATGCGTCGTCTAATTTTGGCTAAAGCACTTTCATCCAGCAGAGGTGTACAATCACAGCTGCTGACCTGCAGGTTTTTGACTGTTTTCCAGGAAACACAATGGAATTAATTATGAATTTTGCCAGAAAATGAAGCCAAAAAAAGTCTATGCGAGTGTCTGTAGCATAGCATACTCTGTTGTTATAGAGCCTTTTTATGGATTACAAATGGAAATTATTAATGAATATACCTTCAATCCGGGAAACTGAAGGTGAAAAATGCCGTTGTCCTGCATGGCGTTTGTGACTCTAACTTTGTAAACTTCTCTTCGCTGAACATTCTGCCGTCTGATAAAGTAAAGCTTCCGACATATAAAGTGTTAGCTTAGCTTTTTTTTGTAATCTTTGTGTCAGTCTGTACTTTAATCAACATCTGATTAAAATATATATATTTTTACATTTACAGCTAACTTGGAGGGAAAATATGTTGAGTTCACCCCAGTTCGTCTGTAAGTGTTTCTGTGTCTGTTTGCAGGCTCTGCTGATAACCAGTAATATTTGGCTGGATTTTTGTGAACAGATGACTCTTCTCCAAAGGATCAGCTGATCAGATATTGATGATTAATTATGTAAAAAACAGGCTTTGTCATTAACTTTACAATGCCTCTCAATATCACCACAAGCTCCATTTAGTAGTGGCTCTGGGTCTTTCAATCATAACAAATGAGTTTGCCTAGTTGTCATGGAATTGTAGATTTTCCTTTTCTTTCTGACAATTTTAAGCACGTCTTGTCCATGTTGGCATAAAAGGTGAAGTTTAAAATGAATTCTTATACTTGAAAACAGCAGCAACCTCAGCACATGTTGTAATATCGTAGCTGTTCTGGAGCTTTCGGTTCATTTCAGTACAATTTGAACAGTTCAATGACAACTGGGAAAATTCTGCTGATGAAGACCATGTGATATAGTGTGATTGAAAGCTTATTGTCCAGCTTGTTGTCAGATTGTCAACTGACCATAAATTATCATTGACCACAAGGGAAGCTCTCGTGATTTAGAGAAATATTCACCATTGGTGGTTTGCTTTCTACTTAAAGTGCTAAATCCCTCTAACACAGTGACTGTACATGTGAGCTATACCAATTCCATCTGTCTGCCTCACCATAGTATGAATAAATGTGCATTAGCCTTTGTTGAACATTTAGAATAACTATCACAGTTCCCTCATGTCTCTCATGCCACCAAACTGTGTGGATGAGTCAGGTACACATGAAGTCAGTGGTGATAATGGTGATGATGTTTTAACCATTGATGACTGGGCTGTATGATGATGACTGGACGTATACTCAGAGTTCGGCTGTAACTGATTGTTTTATGTGAGCGTGTGTGGTGGGTTTTAGCATATGTTTTACATATTGGTTATCATATCTTATCTTCAAGTCTGTGTATGTGCCGTATTTCTTTTGTCTACATGACACATTTCCTCTTGAGAACAAACAGGTTAAAGTTGAAGATGATACATTGGTTTTGCCAGTGGTGTTAGGGGAGATTTGGAACATTAATCTCTGATTTCAAGAAAAAAGCAGAAAATTCCCTCAAAACTTGGTGTAATGGTGAGATGGCCTCGCTGTAAATAGCCACTGGCTAAATATAGCTCTGATTGCTCATCTGCTGTAGTGATATCACGGACAGTTATTCAAAATGGCTAGGATCTAAACAGACACATTTCATGTCTCAGTTCAGAAGCGGTAATGAAACAAGTGAACATGTGAAACAAGCTGATAATGGAGCGTGACAGAATATATTAATTTCTGGTCCACAATGTGGATTTGGCATATCTTGTTATTTTCATAATGTTGGCAGTTTTTGCCTGCAATCTGCCAAATGCGAGCTATTATGCTGCATTTCCACCATTCATTACATGTATTCACATGGATATAATAACTTGCCTCTCCATCCAGACTGGTTGGCGGCAGTTGATGACTTCATATATCTTTCTGGCAATTTGAGGCTCCAACAGAACATGTGACCAGTCTCCCTCTCTCTTGCCAAACGTCTCACTGGGCAAAGGTGCTGCTCCCAGCTAAAGGCTGTAATCTCTCTCACACCTGGCTAGTGTGGCCAATGCCAATAACTGCCTGCCTCTCAGGCTCATCAGTCTGGCAGACAGTAAATCAGCCCGAGCCCCTGCAGGAGCCCTGGAGCTGAGCTGCACGTCACAGACAGCACTTTAAACCTTCCTGCAGGCTTGCCCCTCTGTCGGAGATTTGCTTGCCTTGTGAACACAAGTACGTGGATGAAGACTTAGGTGTATTCTCAAACACACAATTCTTTTTTTCTTCCAAAACGTCATTTTGATCATTTATGATGCAGGAGCAGATAACAAGCACACCTTCCATCCAGAGGGAACGCTTTTGAAAAGGCTGCGTGATTACTTTGAATGCCGCTCCTCTGGTAGTCTTTTGTCAGAGCATCAGGGAGAAACTGACATACATTCCATGTGTTTCTGCTAGTGCTGGATTCTGATGTGTGTTTCTTATCAGCGTGTGCCAATGCTGATGTGTGTGTGTGTGTGTGTGTGTGTGTGTGTGTGTGTGTGTGTGTGTGTGTGTGTGTGTGTTGAGTGCTTTCTGAGCCGGATGCAGGGGCCTGGTATGACAAAAGCTTACAGCTTCAGACAGACAGATGTTCCTCTTCAGATATTGATCTCAGCATAGAACACGGCTGTGAGAACAAAGCCGTCTCCTGTGATTATGCTCCCTCTACAGCCCGAACCTGGGGAATACTTTGTGCACCGTACAGTTGGGACCCAGCTGATTGGAGTCACACAGAGATAAATGATTAATGCATTTATGACAATTTCTATTTTTATAACTGCCACAGTGGCTGTTTGAAGTTGGTGAGAGAGAAAAATCTGAGCCGCCTAACCAACTTATGGCTTGTTTTTACTGTGACTTTCAAAGCCCACTGAGATAAGACAGTGGGGGGTATGGCAGCTGGCAGAGTAAAGGCTGTTTTTGAAAAGCAGAAACTTCAGAGCCATCTTCTCACCGAAAATCATCCCCAGCAGCTGGGAGAGGAGGACCTGAGCAGGTGATTACCAAAGGCAAGGGCAAGGATGTGACTACGTCCCACAAAAAAGACAAAGCCCAGTTGTCCTAAAATCGAACTGAAGTGACACCATTTTTCAAAAGAGTAGACACACGCACACACACACACACACACACACACACACACACACACACACACACAATGTTCATTGACTGACAGCTTCAAGGAGGGAGAGCTCCTTTTCTGATAACTTGAGGGGGAAAAGGTGAGGGCTTCAACATTTGTGCAAGGCTCCAGCTGGCAAGTCGGCTGCCATGCACACGGTGATGAATGGAGGCGGTGGCCTTAATGTGACTAAAGGCCCAAGGATTTGGCTCTCAGAGGAGGCCGGAAGGCGAAACTGTGATGAAGATGCAGTGAGAAAATAAAATCTCATTGTGGGGGGAAAACCTCAGTAATGCTGGTCAACATTTTTAAAAGCGCCAGGGCTCTGATTTTAGTTTTTTCTGACTAGAACATACTTCCCCCCAAAAAGCGACCCCATTAGTCATTTGTACAAGCAGCTTTTAGCGACCCACATTAAGGATTATTGTGGGGCAATAGTAATTATAGAGGGAGCAAAGGTGGAAGTCAGGTGACGTAGTATAAAGAGCGGCAAAGTCTGTGCAGGGAGGACTTTGGAGTGGATGGGTGGGTCAAACAAACAGGACTCATTGGTATGTACTAATACCTCACATGTGATGATGTGATATCACATAATGATGTGACACATCACACAATATTTATTTCCCATACATGAATGAAATGTACTGCAGGAGATTTCATGGTGTCTATATTTTAGCCAGTGGTCCCATATAACGTCAGGAAATCATACAGCGTTGACAGCCAGAAATTTGCAGTCACGACTGTACAGAGAAAAAGGGCAACTTTGACGTATTGATGCAGAGCAGGGGCCTGACCTGCTCGGCTGTCACTAATCAATGTTCACCTCAACCTTCAACATATTCTGCAGAGGAATCCCTTGTGTGCCAATGCAATTTGACTGCTTTTCCACTCATGCTCTGTATGTCAAGATTTAAAATTTGTGACTGTACTCTGTTCTGTTGAAATGAGAGGTGAGCTTTAGTGGTCCAATGCAGGGGCTCTTTAACAATCTTGGTTTTATGGTGCTACTTAAAGCATGACGTTAGCGATGCGTGACAAAAATGCTGAGGAGGCAAAAGGATATGGTGCACAGTCACCTTCTCCCCTAGCCACAACCCTCATGAGCTCCTCCAAGTTCCTCACTGCAAATTTATGGTTTCCGCTGAATGCAGGCTGCGCTGTTTTGCATATTACCCATCAACCCACGGGGACAGCACTATAGAACATAAATTTGTTCAATGGTTTGTAACTGGATGAACTACACAGGTAAAAACAAGAGAGAACATGAGAAGATAGGCATTTTATCCGGAAACTAAAAGAGAGAAGGGTACATGGATTTAGAATTTAAATGTCACATATTATTACGGATTACATTTTGGGTTCTTTCTTACAAAACCTAAGCAAAATATACTATTGTCCATGTTGTGACACCTGGTGCCCTTACAGTATGAATATTAAATCCAGCTTTCCAACTTGATGTTTCAACACATTCTCACCCCAACTCGTCAAATGCTTGGTCAGTGACCCAAAGCTCTGATGCAGTAGGTACATCTCTAGAGATAGTTTTGGGCATGGCAGGGACATCATGTCAATATCAACTTGTTACATGCTGTCTTTTCAAAATAAACCTCAGTCTTCACAGGAATTAAGCTTTAGGCAAAAAAAAACACTTAGTTAGGATTATGAAAAGAGCTTGGTTGACGTTAACTTGACTGAATTACGACTCACGAGCCAAAATGTCAACATTGACTTTTAGTTCCACTCGGGACACAAACAGTTGTCTCTGTTAAGTGCCGTTTGTTTGACTAATCCACCACCTCTCCCACCTGTACCTTATGTAAACTATCTCTTATACTATGTCAGTTGCTAATCGTGTAATAATGACATGGGTTTACATTGGACTTAGTTAAAAGCAAGGTGCGTTGCATACAGACATTAATGAATGCGCCATTAAACACAAATGGACAGAGCTAATCTTCATATTAAACATATTAAACATTGCCTGACTCTATACGCCACCGCTGCAGACAAAGACAGCCACAGCAAAGCGAGGATTAAAGATGATCCTGTAGCTTTAGCAACATGACTCTGCCTTTACTCACACTAATTGTTAGGCTCTCTCAGTACAAACCATCAGATTGAGAGCAGCACCCTTTGAGTCATTTAGTCCTCTTAGTGCGTCAAAGCTTGAAGATCTCTTCAGAGTTATCAGTGAGAATACATCATCTCATTGCACTGAGAACAATTTCCTGAAATGGAAAGCGAAGGCCTCTCATTCTCATTACAGTGTTGTGACGGTCCTCGTTTCATACCTCATTTACATAACTCTCTCTACATCGATTTTCTGTACTTTTTTATTTTATTTGCCTCAAAATAAAGTTAACCAGGGATTTGTCAATGTTCTAGAGAGACAGTGACTGCCATTTTACCTTTTTATTGGGATGTTTCTTTTTACTCTGTTAAACTCTGTTATCATAAATCTGTTATGTGACATATCCGCATTAGGAAATAAAAATATGTAAGCAAAACTGTCTTTATTATCAGCAGATTTAGGCTACCTTGAAGAGGTCATTTTTGATGAATAAATATATTGTGTGATTAGTTTTGATTGAAAAGTAAATAAAAAAACAAAGTTTTAGCTGATTCTAAGGAAATTAACGACTGTACCAAGTTTATTGGTGTTAAGAGCCTGGCTGCAGTTCATATTTCAAATATACACAGCATATGGCAAAGCACAACTTTATGACTCGCTGTAAAAAATAAAGTCATTAAAGCCAACACAACAATTAATCTCTGTGGTGAGGAAAAAAATAATAGACACCCCCTGCTAACCTCCATTTAGCACAAAGATAATATACAGTGTTATCACCCTCCTCTCCGCCCAAAATCATCCCTTATGACAATGAATGAAACAATCTTACACAGTGTCTCAGTAAATCCCGTTAGACAAGCCTATGTTTGTGCAGAGATTTAGTTTTGCATGAGCACTTGTTGAACTTAAAGATAAATGTAGACTGTTCCCCTGTAAACACTATAGCATCACACATACAGTGTTAGGCTCAATAATAAGGCAGTTTCTTAATGACACCCTGTTCTTACAAACTCAGAACAGGTTCCAGTTTAGGACCTGCTTCTTGATTTATAAACCCTATTCAACCAGAATTCCTTTCTTTCTGTAGATATTCAGTGCACGCAACATTTAAAAAGGTCATCAGACTGTGTTTCTGTGACCCTGTCTGTGTAATGGCTTTCTCTGGATGACTAGTAGGCTAGATGGCCTCAAGCTCTTCAGTGGGCCAAACCTGTTATGATGCAATGCTTTTACCACTTTCCCTTGAGACTTGACTTTTAAAGAGTTCACGACAGTGCCCTTTGAAGTATAAAGTATTAATTTCTAGTTCATGTTACAGAACTTCTCAAGTTTACACTGTAGTGTCGTACAGTATGCCAGTGGACTCATGTTCTGAGGTTCACCTTAAGGTTTCTAGATTCCAAATACATAATTTATAAATATATGGGAATGTATTCAGTTACGGTAGATGGATGGACTTACATGGGTTGATTAACCATCAAAGGAGGGTTCAGAAGGACAATGAACAGGCTCTAGATTCATGACAGAGAGGAATAAATGCATACGATAAGACAGACTACAGGGTATATAAGCTCTCACTCTAGTTTTTTGTTGCTGGCCTGTTGCTATGTAGTTTTTGGCACCCCTGTGGCATCAGGACATTAAATCTTTGGCATACTTACTTGTATATGTGTGGGCGAAAAGTGAACCAAAATAATGACGAGCTCTTGCTTATTCAGCCAACCTGTTGTGGATGAAAGACTCATCATGTTTCCACTACGTTTTACATGGATTACCTGTTGTACTGCAGACACATTATTTCAAGGGCTGCTGGATTATTTACAAGAAAATATTTATCTTTTCCTGAAATGTACTTATGAGGTAAATTTAAGGAAAACACATTATAAAATATATCTTTTGTTAAATCTATTTACCAATAAGAGAGGAGGGCATGACGATAAAGAGGAGCAGAAGAAATACTAAGGATGTTTTTGTTTTGTATGATAACTGATATGTGGACTGTGTAAAATAGTCTGCAGCTCAATATCAGTCTAAACCCAACTTTATTGTTGGCAACACTTAATGTAAGCAAATGAGTAACTGTTTTGTTTTTTAAATCAGGCAAAGGCTAAGCCGATTATTTGTAATCACAAGAGTTCTCTGATGGCTCCAAATTATAATTGCAAATCACCAGCAGCCGGATGTTGCCGTCTTCTATACTGCGGTGCTTTGCTGTAAGCCATAGCAGAGTACCGCATGAATAATAGTCATTTTCTCAACACAGAGTATCTATGTGTTGGTGGTGCGGGGGTGTACTTTGGGCACTGTTTGACATTATAAGAGAAAAGGGGAGAGTGCAGTGAAAGACATGATTAGTCACAGGTGTTCTGGCTGCTGACGTAAACTCCTTATGCGGGTCACAGGGTACATTCATGTAATAAAGGACAGATTCCAGAGCTGAGATGAGTGGGCTGTAAAAGATACTATGATGTACGCACTTACATTACCAGTTATGTTTCAATTGAGTATTTCATAAAAAGTGTTCATAAACATGGAGAATGACATTGTCCCTCCTTTTTACCATTGAAGTGTGTCCTCCGTATAATACATTGTTACAGATTAATGTAACAGAACTCTGCCAGCTGGACAAAAATACTTTTAAGACCAAAGCAAAGCCAGAGTCTCTTGTTTCTAAAAATCAATAAAAGCAATACCCTTACAGTTGTTTTTATTGCATCATGATTGATAATACACTACTCTAAAAATAAACTTGTTTGATAACAATGGCTTTCCTAAGTGCACTGAACAATAAGCTAACATTCTCTCACTGTGAAGAAGTAATGAGAAACAATACAGCACACAGTGTGTATTAATGCTATTTAAGCTATAATGTTTTAGAAAGAGATTCATTGGTTCACAGTTGTTTTTTCAGGGTGGGAGTGGGGAGCATTGTAGTGGTTTAATAATGTGTCTGGTTTGATGGATCATCTTGTAAAATGGCAATATCCTATTAGATGTGCAATTTTACTATATTTTACGCCGTTTTAAGCTTTGAGGTTCCCATTTTAGCAAGTATTTTCCTTGATGAAGGTTAAAGGACCAAACGCTTGGCTTCCTCATTAAATAAATGCATGGACCTTAGTGTGTCTCTCTCTCTCTCAAGATTTAAAGGGGTACTCAAGCATTTTGGTTTATCACTTCAAAAGAGTTGAATGACACACAATAGACATTCAAAAAAGAATGGTCAAAATCGAAGAGGCCGACAAATCCTGACTTTTAGTGCCTAGTATGGGTCAGGCTCCAAATACATTGGATCCTACAAGACAAGAGTGTCTTTCAAAAGACCCTGCCTGCCTGCTAAATACTCACTTCTTTAAAACCCCGTCCCTCCAGTTTGTAACTCAGGCTTTCAGTTAAACATTTTAATTTCAAAATGTTTTCAGACTGTAGAAAGCGCCTCCAGAGCCACAAAAGGCATTACACAACTACAGACTGAGTAATACTCCTCATGATGCATAAACTGAACAAAGTAAAAACAGTGTCTCTGTAATGCACTGGCCTTCTTACACCTTCCCATTGTGTCATGAGTGTGATCAGGCTTTCGATGAGATGTGTGCAATGAGGATGATGAGGATGATACAATGGTGATGGAAATAGTTTGTGATCATTTACGGTGATAGAAATAAATTAATTGCGTTTCTTATATTACAAATAAAGTCATTACATGGCACAAATACATAAATAAAACTGGATTGTGTGCCTGTGTACTGTATGCAGTGGTGGAGGAAGTATTCAGACCCTTTACTTAAGTAACTGTTATACAGCTACACATCAGTGGATTGTTATTACTGATGCATCCGCGTGTAAGCCACATTTTACTATTATCTATAACAATGTACCTTATAAAGTAAAGTAGCAAGTAACTGTAGCTGTCAAATCAATGGAAATACTCAAAGTACTGCAGTATAAAATGTGTACTTAAGTACAGTACTTGAGTAAATGTACTGTAATGTTTGTTCCTTGGATCAAAAGTTATTTGAAGCAGCGTTACAAAGTGTCATCCCAGAAATGTTTTGAATTTAAATGCAAGGAGGTTAATGGATGAAGACGACTCACAAGTCTCACAAGATTGTTTTGATTAAAATTTTAGATGTCTCTCTGGATATTCAAAGAAGTGGGATCTGATATGATCTTCCTGATCTACAATGTGAATAGCGAGAGCTTAAACATTGAGCTTTTTTGCTGTGTTGTGTTATGTTGTGTAGATACAAACAAGCCCCAGACAAGTTATAAATCCGAAGGCCTGCTGGGGGAATCACCAAATAAATTATTAATTCACCCTCACATCTTGACTCAAGCCCTACTTGTATTTCTTAAAATCAAATAAACAAGCTGCTGTTGGCTGGTTGATTTTATGTGGACAAAGAACATCCTGCTGATTAGCCAGTAGAACAACAAGCAGATTTATAACATGTCATTTGTCGGTGTAAAATGGTTTATTTGGATCCACGTGATGTTGGCTTGTCAACAACTCTCTTCATAATGTTATTATGGCTTAGCCCGAGCTCAAATCATCTAGGTAATTTGGATGATTCCAAAGACAAGCAAATATCAGGTGTCCCAAGACTGCAGCCAATTTTACCTTATCTCTGAGGTGTGCAAGGAATTAGAAATGGGAAATCATCCAAAACCCCCATCAGCACCACCACAGACTCTCTGACACACACAAGACTGGATCCTTATTCTGAGACAAGACCACATTAATTAGTTGCCCACCTTCCTATTCATTGTTCTGCTTTAGGCCCTCTCTCCCCTTTGTATTCATTAGGAAATCATGTATGATTGGCCTGAGGAGTAAACATCAAGCTGCAAAGTAAATCATCATAATGAGCCCAGTAAGTCTGTGCAACAACTGGCCCTCAGGGGAAAATAATCCGCAAAGCTTCTGTAGGTTACCGATGAGCATTCTTTAAAGTTATTCCTAAGTACAAGGTATTTAGACTAATGGAGCACATGGTATGAGGAGATAAAAGTTGTTGTAATTATCAACGTATTATATATATAAGAGGCTGCTGTGAGAATCGTCTGATTCGTGCTGGTGGAGAAAAAAGTATAAAAACTACTGTCATACCAACTTTGGCTGCTGAGGGGATTTTTGGCATTTCCGTTTCAACAATAAATGTGATTTGCATACAGAGAAGGTGGGTGTGACTTAAACTATTTTTGACATTGTGAGGCTTGTGTAGAGAACTGGTGGTCCCCAAGGAATAACATAAGCATCACATGGAGGGAGGAAGCAGCAAGGACATCATGTTTTTGATCTTATCTTGGTCGTCTGTTAGTTTGAACAGCTAAATCTACTTTACCAGATTTCAATGAAGGAACAGGTGGATAAGTATAGCAAAGGCGCCATCATTTGTCCATTTATAAACTTCTTTATTTTTGGCTCATAACTCCTAACTTTGAGGAATCCTTGATTCTTTGCTTTAAGACAAACCTCTCAATATTTCCAAAGATATTAATATAGTTTTTTGTAAAAGTGCAGTGTTAAGGCCAATCTTCCCAGAATTGCCATGAACACTCATGAGTCATGAGTCTTGTTGAGCCTCAGTTATACTTTCCACAACGACGGTCACACTGACATGAGCTGATGTGGAATTGTAACAAGGAAACGTTTGGATCTTTTATACTTTTATTCAGGTTTTCCCCTTAACATTCTCAAAGCTCCTCAAAGTTTTCCATTTTTTTTTGCCATTTGCGACCCTCGCAGATGTGGCATGCATGAATTCTGCTTCAAAGCTGCATCATTTTATTTGTTTTTCTTTTGCCACATGAGGGCTGTAAACACAAAATGTAATTATTACCTCATAATGTTGATGTTGCCATTGTTAGCAAACATTTGCTTGCACATTCATCAGATACAGAGCAACATTCATTTTGTAGTCAGTCAGAGCTTCATTGTTTTCATCAGCTAGTCTGTGACTTTGTGGTAGTGTAGAGTGGGCTTATCAGAGTGTGTGCGGTGAAAAAAGTGACTGCTGGAAATGATTTGACAAGAGGGTGAGTGAACAAAATTCAAACCATTCAGTTGGGAGACATAAAACCAAAACAATGAGCTTAAAGATGCTAATATGCTCTGTAAACTGAGAGGGATGCAGAGTTGCGTAATAATTCTCTGTGTACATGACTGTCAACAACTTCCACATTACACATAATCATTTGACCTGTTGCTAATATATAAATATTGGTTAAGTGCAGCAGTTTTATATACAATTTTTTAAATACATATACTTTGATATTCTTACAGAACCCATGCCCAACATTTGCCAATCAACATATTTGTCTATCACAGGGCCTAATATGATGAGAATATGAATCAAGATGCAGATTAAACCTTTCAAAATAGTATGTATTCTTAAAATAACAACTGTAGACGGTTGTAGGATATAAATATGCACTCCTTGAATGCTTTTTAATTTGTTTGGATTTTTTTTGTATGTATGACAATGTATTTGTTAAAATGTGCTTGGTGTAATTAGCAAATGTAAACTGCATTGCATGTTACTGATATAAAGATGAAGAAAAATAAAAATATACATTTGAAACAGGGATCTACAAATCTTTTTCATGCATTGCAGTTCAAATCAGAATGACATATTTAGGAAGTCGTGACTCTGATAATAGAGTGCTGTATTTTGTCAGGAGTATTTACTAAACTGTCACGTTTAAATAAATTCCAGCTTTATGTTCACTTCATTACGCCTCCATTATTTTACAGCAGTAGTTTCCACTGGCTCCTCCATAGAGGGCTCTTCTACTGCATGCATATTCACAGAAGAAGTCCACTCTCTCTCTCTCATCCTTCAATTTCCATAGACACTTGTAGTGCCTGCAGACCTGTCAACCTCCCATTGCAACAGTGAGCAGAAACTGGCTGCAGAGAAGAACCCCTGCGGACTCACTATCTTAATTAGCAGGTATTCCTTTTTCCAAAGTGAAGCATGCCGCAGCAGAGGGCACAGTGAGAAAAGGCCAACCCGCAGCTTTCCATTAAAAGCTTTAGGAGGTTAGGAGCTAGCAAGCACATCTAACAGCAGGGTGATCAAAGACATAACACACAAATCAATGTGTACTGTACATGTATGAGCACACATACTGTACAAAAGTGTGTGCGCACAGTAAAAACTCACAGGCTTGTATTAAATTGAAATCATTTACGCTTGAAAAACAGCTGGACCACTGAGATATCACTGTGTCTGGACACTTCAGCAGGTTTATTATGGGTATCCAAATTCAAATAGCTTTCATGATTTTTACGCTCACAAGCATCCAACAGTTCCATCGGCCAGAGCCATGTGTTATCTAAGTAAAAAGCCAAAGCACCTGCACGTATAACCACAGAGCCTTTGAAAGCATTAGGATGAATATTGACAGTACAAGCCCCTGGGCAATTACAGGCCTTATCTTTCTGCCTGACAAACAGTCCGCTTCATTATGAGCTTTTAGCTGACACCTTACCTTAGCCTTCGCCATTGAATCAGCACTGATGAGCACTGACACATTTTCTAATGTAGAAAATGAAATGGCTAAGAGGTTTGTTAAATATATCTGAATTGTTTAACCGTAATTTTCCTCCTTGATAGTCCTTTTAAAGCTTCCATTAGTGAGTGGATGTAGTGAATGACAATTGAAGAAAGGACATTGGGCGATGCAGAGGAGGAGGAATATGTAATGCACTAACTTCTGGAGGAAAGCAGGGAGGATGGTGGTTTGAAATTGTTTCAAGTATACAGTATGACAATTACTAGAAATAAAGTGGATTCTTTCCAGTCTGACTGTGTGAAAATAAAATATCACTAATAAAGATTATAGTTTTGGTTATTCATTGATTGATGACTAGATGATCAAGGACTAGTCTACACTGAAATACCAACAAATCTAAAACCTTCCTATGCTTTGAAGCATGCATATAGAGGGCTTTTTCCTGTAGCATGGTGCCCACCCATGTGGGATGTGCTGGAAATAAAAGTCTAGTACAACTCTCTGGATGGCTTCCATTGAAAATAAACTCAGTTACAAGATGCAGACATGGTTAAGATATGCCCATCAGACGGGTAGCTGCCCATGGTGCTAAAACATATCTACCAGACAGTTTGCTGTCCATGGTGCTGAAACATCTCTACCAGTTTGCTGTCCGTGGTGCTGAAACATCTCTACCAGACAGATTGCTGTCCGTGGTGCTGAAACATCTCTACCAGGCAGATTGCTGTCCGTGGTGCTGAAACATCTCTATCAGGCGGTTTGCTGTCCATGGTGCTGAAACATCTACACCAGACAGTTTGCTGTCCGTGGTGCTGAAACATCTACATCAGACAGTTTGCTGTCCGTGGTGCTGAAACATCTACACCAGACAGTTTGCTGTCCATGGTGCTGAAACATCTACACCATATAGTCCACTGTCCGTGGTGCTGAAACATCTCAAGGATCCAAAATGCTGAAATTACAAACTAGGGACTGCCGACTGCAATGTCCAGCTTCTTACTGCCTTTGTTGCGGCTGCCACCTCTGTCAGTGACGTGTTGGGTTTTGTTTTACATGTGCCTCTGTTTTGTCCACTTTGTTTGTCTAATTGCATCCCATGACTAAACATCCTGGTCTGGTCCTAACAATCCATCTTAACACTCATTCATCAGAAGGATTATTTATTTTCTTCTTTTTGAGAAAAATAGAATTTCAGGCCCATGAGCTAATGAGCTCTAATTACTGATGATGGTTAACTCTGCCATGAGACATCTCATTATGTTGGCATAGTAACAGAGCAGGTGCCAGCCTTGTGGGTGTACTGTTGATATATGGATGTTGTATACAATATGCTACCAATTAATTAAATATGACAAATCTGCAAAGGTTCAAAGATAACAGTATAGTAGTATGGCTTGGGGCTTTTCCATTTTGCCCAAACCCTAGTTGACCTTGTTTGGGTGTAAAGGTAGGCAGCAGAGTATTTTTATGCATCGGGTGTGTATGATATGATCAGACTTCTAAGAGAGCACAGAGTACAGGCTGTGATTGTCCTGGCCACATAAATAATCTCAGTGGAGAGGTGGGAAGGAGAAGAAGGCAGAGAAAAGAAACCGCCGACAGACATTGTTTGCACTGGACAAATATGAAATGTTACAGTGTGATACAGAGACGGTTCTGCAAGTGAATAGTCTGGATGAACTGGACAAAGGATCAGGCTCTGTTTACAGAAAATACAAGTCAGATGGTGGATGGATGGCAGAAGAAGATGAGGTTTAAAGTAAGCGGAGATGAGTGAGTTGAGAAAAGGAAGGAAATAAGCATAATTTACTTGAGTGAACAAAAGGGTATTGATTAGTTAATGGAAGCAGGTAGTGAAAGGACTATCTGACACTTCCAGAATCCAACAGAGAAAAGCACCAGCTAGCCCAGCAAAGCATCCAATGCTCAGTTGGATGAACCTGAAACCAATAGACTAAAGCAAATGCCCTCTCAGAGAAAAAACCTCACACCAACCAAGAGATCTGTCAAGGCCACTGAAGTAAAGGACTAAACAATGAAGTTAAAACATCTGTGGCTTTGGAGATTGTGTGGAGTATGCAAACATGTTAATAATAGCATCACTGGTGTTGTCAAGAAAAGTGTATAAAATTGTATTTGCCAGAGGTTATACATACAAAACAACATTTAACTACATTTAAGGGTGACTGTGGGTAAGTGGAGAGCAGGGCCGTCTTTCGATCGGTGGTTCGATCCCTGGCTCCACTAGTCTCATGTCGATGTGTCCTTGAGCAAGACACTTAACCCCAAACTTGCTCCCGTAGCTGTGCCTACGGTGCAGAAATGTGATAGGAGCAGAATTGTAAGTCGCTTTGGGAAAAAAAGCGTCTGCTAAATGACTGTAATGTAATTTAATGGCTTTTATTGACAAGTAATTCCTAAAAGAATCCCTGTTGCCATTTGCTAAGTTGTGAGCATGTCAATAATGCTGAAACCCAAAATATGTCCCTATTTCCATATGATGCAATCAAGATTCATACATTCCAGCTTAGAGTTGCAGCTTTGAAAGTTATACTTCATAAGAAGTGTTCTGTGTATCAGAATTTTAGACCTTTTTAACAATGTGTACAGCATTTCCACATATTCTTTCCACTCTTTTGTCTAGCTCTGTGTTGTGCAAGTGCTCTTTTGACACTCGCAACTAAAAATAAAAACCTCAATGTCTCTGGACAAACATCCGCTTTGGTGTCCGTAGCGGTTACACAATCTAATTTAGTACTTTGATATGAGACGCTGTCCCTGCTACGTGCAAGCTAATGAAATACTTACCCATACCATTACAGGAAGCACCACTGGGCCTTGTTGGTACTAATTAATATCCTCCTACTTTTATGTCAGATCAGATAATTATCTTGGATTCTACATTCAAGAAGTAGTCAATTGGGGCATGTTTCAGTGATTAGAGTGTCATTACTTAGCTCAATATCATATTTTGAGACCTACAATTTATATCTGTTCATATTGAGTTTACTTGTATGCCCAGAACAAGAAACATATATAAGATAATTAAAGGCATCATAGAGAGAGATTCCTGCAAGAGGATCTGGACAGATATTTATCAGTCTCCATCATTACTGTCATAGCAGTAATTATGGACACCAGCTATCACCTCGGGCATAAAGAAACAACAAGTTTCAACCTCAAAGGACACTGTTGCTGCCAAGCTGCAGCACCTGAAACAAAATAGGAAGAAGACCCACACAGCGCAGACTAACTGATTAGCTAACTCCTACTCACACCAACAGACATGAATGAGCAAGGTCACACAGACCAAGAAAACAGGATAACAAAACTAAAATTGCATTGGCAAGAACCTGAACCTGTAAAATAGTGATAACACCGGAGTTAAACATTACTATATGAAGAGAATGAGTCACTCACTTGTCTACAGGTGGCATTAACGTGCCAAGAAAGGCAGAGAAGAAGAAGACTGCAAGTTAGTAAACACGGATGTAAACAAGGCAGGGTTCAAAATACTGACAAAACCTGCTTTGCAAATGTTTTATGAGGAAAGGAAATGTATTGTATTCCACATATGTGTTAAGGAAATGCACAATGCATTTTGGTGAGTAACGCTGAATGTGAACAGTTTACAAGGAAACGTATCAGGGCACTTTTAAGGTTATCCAAATAATTGTAAATTAATCTATAGCGTTTTTGCTACCTTTTACAGCACATTCCATAACCCATTGTTGATGTGCTTTACTTATATGTGGAAACGTTTGTACACCAGGACAATAAAATAATCAAGTGTTATTGCAACAAATGTGTGCAATAACACACAATAACACACATAACGCTCAAAGTTTGACAGCAGGTGTCAAGTTGGTCCAGTGGTGGCTTTTAATAGGCAGCCTTGCGTAGTTATTGAGGTTGTTAATTCAGTTGACTGGGTATATTCTGCTGAGTCACAGTCATCTGTGCTACAGGGAAAATATAATAAAAATAATATTAAATATAATACAAATGAAATAAAGGTGGTATGCTTAGGTAGAAGAGGTTAATGAATGCTGTTTGAGTTGCATTAAAAATGATCGTAGTCAGAGACTCAACACAACAAATGCAGAATCAATAATGTTATGTATTCATGTCTTGACACCAATCTGTGCCTGGAGTGTAAAAATCTTTGTGAACATTTAAGGGGTCAAGCACGATGGTGTTATTACAGGTGATGTCCTGTAATAACATAAAAGAGTGTTTGAAAAAACTACTTTGAACTCATTTTTAATTAGGGCAATCTTGTATGTTAAAAAGCATCACGTCATTAGCAGAGAGGGTAGAGCCATCATTACAGCAGACTACAGCACCAAATAGAAAATTCAGCAGTAAGACTCTTGAAATCTACAGATTTGACTGTTCATAATGCATAAATATATATATATATATATATATATATATATATATATATATATATATGAGCATAAGCAGCACAAACTTCAACCTGTGGATTTGAATTTCAGCAAAACAGCTGGTTTATGTAGATGTGAGTTTAAGATTGATTGTATTAGAGATTTCTGTTCCATATCAGCCAGATAACACCTGTGTGCTACTTTCCCTCACCCACACACAATTCTATTCTTTATTGTATTTAAATATGGCTTATGTTATTACTTATCACATTATATTATACATATATAACATTATAATTTACCATCACACAGAGCTATGTTATGAACCAACACTGAGGCTGAGCATCAGTGGGTTATTCAGCATCTTCACTGTGACAAGCATTCAAGTCTTTTGTGCTTTTGTGTCTCTCAACAGGGACACACACCACCGACCAGACGCTTGTGTGTGTTAGTGAGTGTTTGTGGGAGACCACTGCTTTAAAAAAAACCTCCTGTCCACCAGTCAGCATTCAAAGATCGTAAGTACACATTTAACTTTCCGTTTTCTCACAGGTTTTTATGGGCCAAAGCTGTCCCCTCTTTAAAATTATCATTTTAGACAGAGAACGATTTCAAACTCTTCCTTTTCTCTTGGATCTAACAAAAGGATATAAAACCTAATCTTACATGGATTATAGGCTAAATCCTTTATCAATGTGAGCCATGGGCAAAAAAAATATAGAGTTAAATTGTGCTTAAACGTATAAACTATTTTCTTTCTCGCTGGCTGATCATTTTTCTTTAATAGACCATTTAAAATAAGTCATGCTTAATTATTCCCCCTAACCTTCTTGGTCTCTCTGTCATTCTCAAGAAACATAAGTTATATCCTATTCGAGGCTACTCTGTCTTGGTGGGAAGCCTGTGTTGTTATGATATTGCAGTGAAGGTGTGATCATACCACACAGCAGCGGTGTGTGTGTGTGTGTGTGTGTGTGTGTGTGTGTGTGTGTGTGTGTGTGTGTGTGTGTGTGTGTGTGTGTGTGTGTGTGTGTGTCCTCTGCAGCTTTTGCTCACATCTGCAATTCTGCATTGATTCTATGCCAGTGAGCAGAAGCTGATGCAGAGTGGTGGGTTCTCTGTTATAGCCAGGTACGTCAGCCAATGGCTATTGCCATTGCAGGATGTGTGTGAGGGAGTTTAATGCAGCAGAGTAAATGACTGCAGTCAATTCAGTAATCAAATTCGCTGCAGTCATAAGCAATTCTGTGAAAATGTAATGTGTATGCAATTAATATGCTGGTAGAATTATTACAGGTTCTTCACTTTTAGAAATAGATATTTCCAAGCATTGTTTCTTCTTTATAATGCATCACAGTGTACTAAACACTGTATTTTGTGAAAAAGAGATATGCCTCAACAATTGGAAGCTTTCGTTCATTTGCATATGAAAGACAATGTTCACAAACATGAAAAACATGTCTGTCATCGCAGAGCTTCAGGATTATTAATCAACTCAGAGGAGGCCACTTGTGCTTGTTAGGACCCCATCAATGCTGAATCACTGTCCTGTATTTCATCACCTTGCTTTTCAACTAATTAATATGGGTCAGCATCAGAGAAAACATGGAAAACCCTGCTGTGTGTCTTCAATTTCAGCTGAGAGTGGGTAGCATGCTGAGCTACAACATTTTTTGGAGATTGTAAACCCATCATCAGGATCTGTCAAAAAAAACATTCACACTCCCAGTGTAACACGGCTGGATACATGTTTAGAAATGTCATTTTGTCTATACGTCACACATAGACTGTAGTTATTAAGCAGGCTCAATATATCATGTGAAGCTAGCCGAGCAAGAAAACGTTTGCAATTATCTCACAACAGGACTAAGGGCCCGATCTTACACTCGGTAGCTGGTTCAGACCGACACAGTTGTCATTTCCACGCTCAGTGCCCAGCTCCAAGCCTTTATAAGTAATGCAGCCTTTTGATTCAGCACCCAAAGTTAATCAATAAACAGCATATGAGATTCATAAATATAAGACAAAATGGCTGTACCAAATTGTTGGAAATTGTAATTCATAACATTAACATTAGAATTCTAAATCAACATTTAGATGCTATGGAGCTATATATTCTGTTCAATACATTCGATACAAAAATATTATTAGTAATATTTTTATTGTAAAATTATATTCCAGTGTTGACTGCGAATGATTGTTCCTGACTGTGATCCAAACATTGCCAATAACTACAGAGCATTGTAAAGTGCAAAATCATATATATATATATATATATATATATATATATATATATATATATATATATATATATATATAATATTATAATAATTATTGAAAAAATTATGGATGTTATCATTTCCAAAATTCTCTACATGTTATTTTTCAACAAAATGTTCTTCTTCAATCCATATTTGCTGGTGTTAAGCCTTTCAAAAACAACATGTTCACTCTAGAAAACAGCTCACTTCTCCAATTCGCCAAATCCACGACAAGGCACCAGATGTAGGGAATAGTTTATGACATCCACAAAATACACCAATTATTTATTAACAGAATAAAACTACCCCTTTGCCATTTTGCGCACAGATAATGTTCCGTTTAATTGGCAAAAATGGAGTTGGACACGCCCTAAATGCACTTGCACGATGCACTTTAGACCATATACTACAGATCGTTTAAATAGGGCCCTTAGAGTCTACAGCATATGCAGCTCAATAAGGCTGTACGTCAGCATAGTTGGGCATGCTGACATGCTCACATTACAATGCTAACAATGTTTACCATGTTCATCATGTAAGTTTAATTTGTGAATTAACACAAAACATAAAGTACAGCTGAGGCTGATGGGAACTAGTTTTTAGTTTTTGATCATGAACCAAAGTATTGGATCCATCCAACTGTTGTTGAGACATTTCAGTCTGGACCAAAGTTGTGGACTGACAGACTGAGCAACTGACCCTGCAGCTAATAAAGTTAAATTGAAATGAGAATCAAACGCAATAGACTTTTTTCCCCTCTAGTTTCACAGCTGCACATTGTTGCATCCCACAAGGAAAGTACCACTCCTAAATATCTCAGGGGTAGCGCTCTTCACCGTTTCACAAAGATTTGAGCAAACTCTGCTGAGTGGAGGAGGCCACAGAGGACCTGGTGTGCCGGGGATAGACAACATACATGCAGCAAAACAAATAAAATAAACCTCTGATCTGCCAGGGGGACTATAAACAGCTCCTCAAGCATATGGAAGATGTTGCTTTCTCAGGCAGGGAGAGCAGTGGAGTTTGTTTTTCACCTGCTGCTTTATGTGTGTGGTATGCGTATGATGCTTTTGCTGAAAAATTCCCATGTGATCTGTTGCGTGGCCTTTAATGATCTCTGAATGTATGTGAACACATAGCTCAGACTGACTGAGATCAGATCATGGTTAAGTCTGAGGTACAGATAACCCACTGTGACATCATCTTTCCATACACTTTCTTAATTCTTCCTAAATAATGCATAAGCTGATAGTGGTTCTGGGATAAATGTTGGATTTGACGGAAGGCAATCGAGTCCACACACTCGATAATGCTCCCACGAATGTCTTACATGCTTTTCTGTCCAGCACTTAGTATTTATCCTCTGGTTGTGTGTGCTTTTGTGAATACCTTTCCATTAATGTGGGATTTATCCGCAAAAAAGACAGCAGGAGCAGCTAAAAGACACAAACCAGGCCCCCCGTTGAACCACCCACAGGCAGGTTCGAGACCTGTTAAGATGCTGTACATTTCCCAAAGGTTCTCATCAAAGATATATGTGACACTGCCGTTTAACATTGAATCACCAGCTAAATCAGCAATCCCTTCCGGTTAAAAGGTTTCATTCTCACGTTTGCTCCGTTACTGATATGGGAGCTGACCCGATTCAATAGTTGTATTGATCAAATTGATTAAAACAGTCTGCCGTTCCACTTTATACTGGGGAGGTCTGTCTATTCAACGATCTGAGCTGTGCTTCAGGACCATGATGCATTTCCCAGTTGTACTGACTACAGACACCTTGTTCAAAGCTATCAGTCAAACAAACCCATCAAAGGCCAGGCTGTATATTCTAGTGGGGAAAAATGTTCCAGTTAAAAACCAGCAGATTGATCCTCAACCTCTGGTAGATTCCTCTCATCTAGACACTGTGACCCTGGTCTCGCTTCATCCCTGACCTCTCTGTGCATCTTCCACACTCGACATTTACTCACGCTTTCTTCAACTACTCCACCTCTACTTCTCACTCCCTCAAACAACTTGTTTTCTTTCTCTTGCTCCTTGGAGTTAAATGTTCTGTGATGGTGAGCTTACAGCAGCCATCAAACACGGTGGATTTTCTTATCTCTGGCCCCTTGAGCCGAGAGGCTCTGAGGTCTTTCATCGCCTGTTCTGATAGAGAGATGCCAGCTTCTTTGGGGGAGCTAACACAGCTGAGCTTGTGCCAACATGTTGATATCCAGAACTGTGGTAAATATTGAGGCAGAGATTGCTGTTGCTAATCACCACTGGCAAAACTGTAATATTGCAATCAGTCAATCACAGGTAGATTGTCCCTTCTTTGAAAAGCTGACTGAATTAAGAGCCGGTTTAATTCTGAAATCCTTCTCTCGATCACAGTGGGCTCTCCATGCTTGGTGATGCTGCTTACTAATGTGTGTATGTGTGTGTGTGTGTGTGTGTGTGTGTGTGTGTGTGTGTGTGTGTGTGTGTGTGTCTTACAAGTGTACATCAGCGTGTGTGATCATCTCCAGACTCATCAACATGGTGCTCGTCTCCTGTCACAACACTGTCTGGCAATGAGCGGCTCTGTCACACTGGGTGACACAGCACTCCAATTAATCACAGAGAAGGACCACTAATGAAGTCATTATGTATTCTGAGAGTTTCATTTTGACAACCACTTTTCCCACTAAAGAAATGACTGATACAGAAATACATTTAAAAGGCTTAAAGGCATAGCAGTAATGGATTAGCAAAAATGGAGTTTGACAAGTGAAATAAAGTAATGCTCCATCTCTGCAAGTGTTTAATTTCACTCTTTTTGCTACCAGTGTTGTTCATTTTGGTCTCACTCATAAAATATCAATTGAGATGTCCTTGCCTTTTATTATAATGGATCCAAGAACAAAGTCCTGGAGTTGAGAAAACTGTCACAGTCAGAGTTGGATTTGTATCTAACTTTTTTCTTTCTTTGCTCCTCAGGCTGCTGATGCAAGATCCACATCAGATAGTTAGTAGCTTCAACTAGTCTGCTCACATTAGCAACTCATGAAGTTCTACAGTTAGAAAATAATGTTGAATTAAGTTTAAACGTTTTAGAATTGTTTGCAGTAGAACAGAAAAAGTCTTCTAGCTCCTAAACGGTCGTCTTAACACTGATTTAATTAGAGATTGGACAGGACTTTACTGATCCCTAAAGGGGGGATTACATATAATTTGATGATATATTATATTAGAAACTGAATACATTTCATACAGTAGTACTGAAATTAAGATGATGAACTTTAGAAACATCTGTATAAACAAAATGGAGAAATATACTGTATTCCCAACTGAAAACCAGTATATACAGTATATACAAATGACCTCTATGGTGCAATAATAGTCAGAGATTTTTTTTGTTTGTTTGTTTATTTTCCATATGGTGTTTCTAGAAAAATCAATGCAGGCACTTCTTAAGATGGTCCAAAAGAATAATGAACACAAGATGCTCTGAGTACAGGAGTACAGGAGTACAGCATGAACACTATAGACTGAAATGCAGTCCTGTTTTTACAAACTTCTCTAAGACTGTTGATCCAATAATCTCTTCATTTGGCACGCAGCCTATTTGGAAACTCAAGACTTAAAGTTATTATAAGATTGTTGGCACTCCTAATCGTTTAGCTGCAAAACAAAATGAGGCTGAACTTATGGAAACAAAGTTCAACCTTCAAAAAACTTGACACAACTCAGGCAACATGTTGTAATCCTCCCTCAGCACACCAAATTTCCAGAATTGTTCAATGTAAATGCCACTTTGCTAATCAAAAACTCATTGCTCTGTAATATTTTTCTTAATTCAATATCTTATGCAGTTTTGTAGAATCAAAATGCAACAACTCTCAGTCAATATAAAACACTACAGTGCTGAGTTTATCCACTGTTCCCACGGCGCTCGGACCGGCCAAATGCTATTTGTGGCTACATTTTATTGAGCTCTCCTCAAATGAGCCGCTTGACAGCTGGCAGGGACGTCCACACAAACATACACACATTCAAATGCATGTACGTGCACATTTACACCGAGACGGCAAGAGAGAGAGAAAGAAAGAGAGAAAGAGAAAGAGAGAGAGAGAAAGAGATAAAGAGAGAGAGAGGTGGAGAAACAAACACAAAATAAATCCCAGACAGACCATTTGTCAAATACAAAAGATAAAAATTAGGGGTAGAGATCAGAAGGGATCCCAAACCGTCTGAGACACAAACACATATTGATATCTCCTTTCTTCTAAATCAATCAGATTATTGATGATAAATCAAGTAGCGCAGTAACAGCCTTACACACGCCATCTGCATCATGCTATATTTACATCACTATTCATACATCAGTAATTTTGTGCTGACCGAGAACAGCTGAATAAATAACCTAAACTTTAGATACAAAATCATTACAATAAATGTTAGTCTTTGTTGAACAATTCATTCAATGGCATACGTTAAACTAACTGATGTACGCCTTCAGGTATGTGCCGTTAGAGTGACATATCTTGATACTGTTCATTTTTGGAAAAAGATATGAAAGAGGAGAGACAGAGAGACAGAGTAAAAGGATGATGTTGGTGTAGAGCTCCATGTAGATGTAATCTCTGGGGTTTGTAAAGTGTATCGTCTTACTCATAACCTCTCTTCACTCCTCAGCCCTTAGGCTTACAGCTGCTACATTTTAGAGATGATATATTGCTCTTTGCTCCATGTTGCTATGGTGATCATTGACCTGAGGAATATGCAAATCATAACTTACTGAGCCCACAGGTATTTTATTAGGTTTCGTAAAATAATAACGGATTGGAGTTATGCTCTGCTTCATGCTCTTAGATGCTTGTTTGGAAAAGGAAATGTACTTATGACTTCTGGTGACTAGTAGTTCTCTTGAATACCAATGTTGAATGCACTTATTGTAAGTCGCTTTGGATAAAAGCGTCTGCTAAATGACTGTAATGTAATGTAATGAAATACCTGGTCTTGAGAGTGTAACCACTGTGTCTCTGATAGCTTGTGCCGCTTTTTTACATCATTGGTAGAGTTTAAATGTTTAGCCAATTAATTGATTAACAGGAACTATATTGGCAAACATTTTTGGTGAGTGATTGTCATTTTGTAAAGCAAAAAGAACAGTGTTTGCAATTTTTCAAATGTGAACATTTGCTATTTGTATAGTGATGTATGATAGTAATCTGTGATGGATTGGATTGTTGGTTGGATACAAAATGTGAAAATGCAAACTTGGGCACACTATTTTTCAACATTTTAGAAAACAATCCAATTAATAAGTTAAACTACCTGCAGATTTATGGATAAAGAAAATAATCTTTGATTGCTAGTGTGCTAAAGAGATATTAAGACAGTATAAAGGCTGCTTTAGAATTACGTCCTAAATCACACGTGTTATTTTATTTTAATGCAATATTCTGAGCATGCCCAATAGCATAATGGGGCTTAATGTCTCTGCACACACTACTTTTCACATATAGCACAGAAACACACTTTGTGCTTCCATACAGCTACATACATAAAGACTCGTTGTTATGTTTGACTGTGTGCTTCTCACACACGCAGACACACACCCACTCATGCTTGTGCACGTGTGTGATGTAAAGGCTTTCTGGAGCATGAAATAAGCTTTCCAAGAGAACAGTGAAGACGACAGGGGTTGCTGTCCCTTGCTATTTCTTAATTAAGTACACGCAACCCTCATCGTAAAATCGTAAATGTCACCTCGGAGCTTCTGGCTACCGTTCCAGCCCTTCCTCTTGGTTATGGCTCTTAAGTAAAATGCTGGCGCAGTCCGAGTAATGCAGCACTTGGCCATACTCTTAATAAGATACTCTGGGTGAAGGGCTCTGTAGCTACAGCGGGTCGGTCATTATTTTGTAATCCCAAAGATAAACTCAAGAATGCAACTTTGTTCATGATGTGTGAACGGAAAAAAAGCTCATGCAGTGTATCTGTAAAAACGTAGAACATTTTCTCAAGAGAGTCTTTTCCAAACAGGTAGATAGCTTCTCTTTTCTCTCCCCCTCCCTCTACTCCTTCTGCCTCTATATCACATCCAAGGATGGGTGATCATGTTGAAAGTGACGTTTGTGTGTGTGTGTGTGTGTGTGTGTGTGTGTGTGTGTGTGTGTGTGTGTGTGTGTGTGTGTGTGTGTGTGTGTGTGTGCGTTTGTGTATATGAGTGTCTGGACTGTGATGAGCCGAGAGGAGGCAGCTCCACGATAAGAAACATATCGGTGTTCAGCACCTGCCTTCCTGCCTGCCCGCCTGCCTCTTGACTGACTGACTTCACAAGCAGGTTGCATGTGGAGTCTCCTCTCATTGTCACAGCAAAAATCCCCAAAATATAGACGAAATAAAATGTAGTGTGCAGACTTAAGGCTTGGTTTTGCCAATTGATGCATTTTCTCCCTGCGTGCCGTGAAAATTAAACACATCAAATAAGTTTTAGTTGAAATCTAATTTGTTGTTCTGACTTTGACATGGGATCAATCCTGAGGAATGGTGAGAGTGAAGTTGTGGCTTTGAAGATGAAGCGGCCCTTAGCCTAAAAAACAAACAATTTTGTCTGGACTCTACAAGCCTCAGCACATTTGTCACTGTGTAACAAAAAGCAACCGTTATTTTGCTGACAGGTTAGCTTCTGTGAGTACAGTTAGAGGCCCTTCAGCTTGTTTTACCTGTGCTGTAATGGCTCTGCCAACTCTGATCATGTGTTCCCAATACATGTAGCTCCTTTTATTGGCAAAAAGATATCTTGTGTCTTTTCTGTAGCACCTGTCCTATCATCTTGAATGGTTTTATAGCACATAATCTGTCTTTCTAGCCACTGTTTGTGTTCCGTTTGTTTTGTATCTGCAGCTCAGTGGAGGAGCAGTGACACGGCTATACATGTAATTTCACACACTGTATCATCATGCCCAGCTGTTAGTTATCTTAATGCAATCAGACTTTTGTTTGTCCTTGGTTCAGAGTAAAAGGCCTGAGCATATGCTTTCATGCCTGCACATCTCTGGCTCCACACATTGCTACCAATGCTCTCACTAATGGTGTGTTCACACAAAACACGAAGCAAACGTTTCACGAGGCACAATTCCACACTTGACGCTGTGTTGCAAAAGCCTATCAGCTTTGAAATTCTCCGACGTCCTGACGTTGTTGGATCAGAAATGGAGGAAAAAGATAGTTTGTCTAGTAAATACAGCTTGGTGAAATTCATCAAGCCCCTCTGTCTGATGTTGTGAACCCAGACACAACAGCTTTTGGTATCTGGGACTTGTGTAAGATGTACAAAGCAGCTATAGTGGTTTTGGGCCATGGTTAAAGAACCGTTGTTGGTATCTACATTTAGGTAAGTCGCCCTCCTCTCCAGTACATGTAGAACGAGTGACGTGAATAAACAGAAATGCTCCCGCGGTCAATCTTGCGCGAGTAACGCAAGGCAAACATTTTCTTGACGTTTGGTGTGAACACAGCTTTACACCAACCACGGTATCTAATTTGATCAATTTCAAACTGTATTCCATGCATAACTTCCTGTGTTTCCCTCAGACAGACCATATATTGTACAAGATCCTTCCTTCCTTTTCCCCCACATCCAAACACATAATGCTGTATAACCTCTCAGTGCCCCTGTCAGGACTCCACCACTTCACAATCAACATTTTACTTTCTGAAACTGCACACACATGGCTGAGCACACGCTATCACAAACAGTACATAAGAGGGTAGAAGACGAGCTGTGACAGGGCCACAGCCTCAAGGAGAGAGGCAAGGAGCAGCCAGAGAAAACCTCTAAGCCACTCAGCCCCTTAGGGGCATTCACAAGTCCTCTGTAGGTCCTTTACCATGCCAAAGATGTGAAATTTAATATCAAATATTAGATGAGTCATTAGCCGCATCTTCCATTATTTTATGACAGCCATTGCATAATTATGAAAAGATGGATACATTTTAGTGTGTCAGAGAGGTAGAAAAGGGAAAATAATATTCCTGAGTAAAAGAACAGAACTGAAAGAGACCTATGCGTATTATCTGTGACTCAGTTAGACTTATTAGAATGTTAGAATTATCATATTCTCGCCTTCATCATCATGACACAAATGTTCCCCAGTGCACCACTTTTTATACAGAAGATTTTCCTGATTCAACCCTTCGAAGGGTCCTGCAAAAGGTTCGATATGACAGACCACCGAGAGCATTACCTGCAATCTTGCTGATTATCTCCACATTCACATCGATTATCATGTGGTTCCCTACCCCTTCATACTCAGTTACCACTCTGTGGTTGCTGATGTGGAGCTACGTTATTGATCGCAGCCCATTAACAGTGATAAGAGTGCAGAGTTGCAGCCTGATTCATCACAACTCATGGCGGAGCCATCACTCAGAGGGTGACCTGCACTTTCAACTGGAATAAAAATTCATCCACAGGTAGAATGTACATCATGTGCCTTCTATAAAACAGAGCTCAAGTATGACAGAGGGTATACTTTTTTTGTCAGAAACAAAACAAAAAAGTAAATGAGGAAAATATATGAGATGCTATCTTGTAAACAATATGTATACTCTCTCCATTAATTGTGCAGGTTGGACACCTATAGAAAAACAATAGTGTAAATCTCACTGGATTTGGTACTGTGCCATGTTGAATCGCCAACAACAAACATTTGGTGGTGAAATGGTCAATTTATCATGGCTCAAAGGGACAGTGTCATTGATTGAAGCATACTTATTTACTCTTTGTAAGATATCAAGTAACCGTTTCTTTCAAATATAACAGTCTGACTAATGCTGGAAAACGAATTATAAATGACAATGACACAAATTGTATGCAGTCAGCGGTTCTGCTTCTATGCAGTAGTCAAGCTCTTTTAGATATGTGCACCACAGCCGGCTACATATTCCTCTCTCCTCTCCTTTGCCCAGGGTGCATTAAATGGATTAAAGCACTAAGAGCAGCCAAGCATATGTTCATTTCCTCCACACAGAGTGAGAGCAGCAGACAGCATATTATGGAGTGTCACAAAGTCCCTGGACCATCTCGCCAGATCAAAGATGGAAGATTAAAATCTTTAGAGTAGATACAATCTTCTTCATTAAGCAGCTTTTATACAGCACTGTTTGTGTGCTTTTTGCCCAACATAAGCAGGAGTTACTACACTACTATGTGAGAAAAGATATGAGTAACAATGTATTCCAATATAGTGGCCAATAAACTGTGTTAAAAACAAAAAGATTATGTTTCTCTGGTCAGCTTTTGGTTCCATGGCATGATTTAAAGTTGAGCATAAGTTAGAAACAAAGAGTAGGCTTAAATTGTGTACACAGTATGTCAAATGAGTAAATATGCACAATTGATCACATATAATTTGCAAAACTGAGACTCTGTAATGACAATACAGGTTTCTATGGGTAATACCCTCCTACAATCATTAGTACGCTTTCGCCCACTGGAAATTTGCATAAGCGTAGCTGGCCAATCAGGACTATCAAATGCGTTCAGACCCAGAGTATATGAAGCAGCTCACACCACTGTCTGCAATCCTACACCCTCTTGAGGGAGTGGCATAGGAGCAGGAGGCTCTGCCTGTTCTTATAGAATTAAAGTATAACTACATCGTAACCTTCGTTGTAACTTACACAGGCTGTGCCCTCTACTGGATTCTATGGGTACAGTTGGAGGAGCCCGATGGCTACACGCCCAGCCGTTATAGAACATTGACCCAACAACACTGATCCTGACTGACTCCCTAGAAGTTAGGGATGGGGGGTTGATACACAGCTGTAGTGGTCATAACTCGCTGGTGGACTTCAACGGGATGCTGATGTACCAGACGCCAATGAGATATTGTCGTCATCATTAACATCTGCAGAGCAAGCCGGTGGCTCAGCAGGCTAGAGCTTTTGCCGGCACGGAGGCATGAAATATGACATTTGAGTTTGTGACTTTGTTTAAGAAAGATGTGGTTTTGGACAGACTGTAGCAACACATCAGAAAACCTCAAAGAGAACACATGCTACACAATTGCTGCACAGTGGTGGACTTTGGTCCAAGCGGAGGCATGGGAAGAGTGTGGCCTGGCTGAACCCAAGCAGGCAGGCAGCAGGGGCATGGCTGCCCAGCAGGCCAGATAATTACACACCCTGATGAAACTGCCACTTGGTATTCTCTGCACACCCACTAAAACATAGCAGCACTGTACAATACAGCGGTAAAGGAGAGAGACGGAGGGAAAGAATAGGAGCTGAAGCTCAGACCAGCCTGAACCAGACAGCAGGGAGGCTGGGTTACAAATCAACCGCTCGCCTTGGTCTGAACCTGAGCCGCTCTGACAAACAAAACCAACCCGCTATGCTAAAGGACTAAATATTACAGTTTACTTTGATGTATAAGCTTCACAATGAGAGGAAACACCTCATCATGTAATAAACACAAGCACTCTCCTTGCCGAAAGCTGAAGGGGAAAAGCAGTTTTGACAAAGAAAGAAGAGCACCTCAGTGAGTAATGTGATAGTGGGGCAGAGCAGAGAGGTCGGGCTGGACATTATGGTTGATGAAGTGTTTGAACACCTTCTGTCCTTCATTATTACATGTGAACAAAAGATATTGGCAGAGCTGTGGTACTAACTGTTATTACAGAGAAGCTTATTAATATTCCCTCTTCAGCTCCTTATGTTGCTGTTAAATATACTAAGGAGGAACATTGACATCATTTGCTGTGCAGTTCAGCACAGTGCATGAATTAATATTACAGACAGAGAGTTTGTGGAAATGTGTCCCGAGTCAGAATATTTGTTTACAATGTGTGAAATGCAGAGCTGAATGTTAGTCAGAAGCACAAATATAGAAAGTGGGGAGGGCGGTTTGTTGGTAGTCACACAAGGGTGGTGTTGGGAGGGGCGTTAGGGTGATATCTCTTCGGTGGCAGCAATAGGAGGAGGAGGGGGAGGCAGCCATGCTGTATTTCGAAGAGAATGAGAGTCACTCTATGTCGTTCCGCTGTCAGGCGAGCTGCTGAGAGCTGTGTGCTTCACTGAAGGGTGACAGCAGAGAGACAGAGCCACACTGCTGCTGTCACAGACACTCTGCCTCTCCGTTTTCAGCTGTGGGCAGCTGGCTGGTGTAACCGGCTGCTGGACCTGAGTGGCTAATCATGTCATTTTCACTATGTAAGTGAAATCTATAACCAACTGTTAGCTAATGGTCTCATTTATAAAACCTTTTGCACAAAAAATATGGAGCAAGCTGGAATTAATTTAGTAAAGGTCAGTTGTATTAGCCTTTGGTGGTATTTCGGCCACACTGCCAACACTTAAAACATCTGTCTTATTTACAGTATCTATACAAATTGAAAGGTTAGGTCAGGTAAATAGAAAGAAATAGATCAGGAATGAAAGTTGAATATAGGCACACAATCTGAACAGTGCAGAATCCCATCAGAGCACAGGCTGGTTGGGAGACTTTGGGGAGAGAATATTGCTACGCAGTCCTGACTTTCTCCTTTCAGCTCCTGACTGATGAATCAAATGTAGTCAAGTGGAACCTCCCCAGCCTGAACATAGATTCAAAATAACCAGCCAGGGAAACTGCATCTCCTTGCTATCTAAGGAGGATTATTCAACTATGACGGCTGATTTTTTTTTTTCCTGTTCTGCCATTTCACTTATGAAATATTCCTCATTGCTTATTCCTCTGCTCTATATTTCATTTTACATATTTCTGTTTTACTGCCCTGTGGCTTAACCCTTAAGAAACCACGGTGACATGGTCACTTTCATAAATGTGTTCCATGTGGTCCATTTAGATTGTTTTTTATCCCTTATAATTTTCCTTTAAGGAAAAATGGGTTTGTGTTCGTTGTTATGTGTTTTAAACTAGTTCTCTATTGCTGCTCTATTTTTCACCTCCACTGCACTGTATTTCAAAAGTAAGCAAACACAATCACGTATACGCACACACACACACACACACACACACACACACACACACACAAAGAGAAGTGTTGGTGTTAAGATCTATAACAGGTTAATATATACATACATACTCCTTTTCATTTCAGTTTAATCCATAATCATTGGGCAAACAAGTAAACATCTGACTCAGCATATCCCACAGGGTGACTGGAAAATGGTTCTCATTTATACTGTATGTATATTTTACCTGCAGCAGACCAACGGGTGTGCTGTTTCATGGATGGGTAAAGTGGACCCAAATGGAGAGTTAAGAAGATTGCCTCTGTGGTATTCGCCCAACCTCAATGCTATAGAGATGTTTAGCTCTACAATTGGCTTGCTTCCCCCTCCCTCAGTTTAAAATCCTATTCTCCCTGCTGGAATTTAGATGCAGCTCATAGTGGACAGCGATTACGGCATTATGTAACGTTTCACAGTCAAATTAAAGTAAGTAAATGGCGTATTTGGGAGCAGTGACGGTGACTGAATATTGTGTCATTATGAAGGCAATGCAGAGGAATAATAACAAGACACCGTTTTGGATTTCATCAGACAGCACTGTCATGTTTGCCTTAATATTAATTTTCTCTACAGGGGTGCCGCCGTCTCTGGACAGCATTAAAGTCTGCCCTTTGCTCTCTATAGATATTTTCTTTATGGCCTGGAGGAAGTGAGGGAAAGTGGTAACAAGCTATTACATGGATGAGCTGCATTACTTAACCTCATCCGCCTTTTATCAACGAAGAGTCTGCTCAGTGACCTGCATTTACCGTCAGAGCTGAACATCTGTTTGGCTAACCTCGCTGTCCCTTCTCTCCATATCTGTCTGTCTGTTCGTCTGTATGCCAGAAAGAAAGCCGGGCTATTGAACTCTACCAAACAGGAACAGGCTCAAGGTCTTTACAGCAAAGCTGTGTTTTAACTGACTATGGCTGAAGGAGAAACCCGCTGTCAGAAAAAGTTTTGTCACATTGCGACAAGGTCCATGCTGAATTTTGAGGCCCCACTGTCAAAGTTAATGGACCAGCTTGGTCAAATTGAATTAGATTCTGAATGTAGACTGAATGTAAAGCATATCACTTGAGGCAGGACTCAACACTCCCAATAACTAGGCTTAGGGGCTGTGCCTAAGATCAACAACAGCTGGTTTACTGCCATTGTGTATCTATAGGGACTAATACTGTGGGAGTCTGCAATTATTTGATTATTATTAATCTGTAATTATTTTCTTGAATAGCATTAATCATTTTGTTAAAGGGTCTCAACTCTCTCTCGCAGACAAAGGGAGGCTGCATGTCTCCTACTGCTGCGTCTTTTGTCAGCAGAGCAGGGCCAAAAAATAAGCTGCTTCGAGTTAAAATCAAATCAAAAGTTATTTAATAACAAACAGAAGCTAAACAATTACAAACCGAATTACACTATTAATAACAAAACAAACAATCAATCAATTATCCATTTCATGAAAGTGAGGCCCCGTCCGGGCCAAGGGACATATCTGCATCATGGTCCGGAGGAGGTCTCATTCTAGGCCCCGTCCGGGCCACGAGACAGATACGTATATCTGCATCAGTTTGGTCATGAATATAGTGAAAATTGCTCATCACAATTTCCCAGAGCTCTAAGAGACCTATTATTGTCCCACTAACAGTCCAAAAACCCAACAATTTTCAGTTTACAATAATATGAAACAGAAATGATCTGCAAATATGTTGTTGGATACAGTGTTTACAAAATGGCAAACCATGAATGGAGTATCAAAGAGCTCAGGTGACACTTCCTTTTACTTGTTTTAGCCAAACATCCGTCTAAAAAAGCACAGATATATTCACTTTACTATCATACAAGAAAAGCATCAAAACCTCATGTTGAATAAGCTAGTCTAGTTGTTTTAAGCCCTACAGGACCCACAACAAAACAAAGTATGCCATTTCAGAATCACATGACAATTATTTTAAAACAAGAGTAGGTACACAGCAGGTGAAAAGTAATAAAAGAGGTTCAGACAGCAAACTGACAAACAGCAGGGTGGTGGAGCTGTAACCTTAGGTCCCATCAGAGCACCTGGCACCAGCATATGGCTACACTTTAGCAGAGAGGTTGTGGGGTTGTGGGGTTAAGTTGGTCTGAAGACCTATTCATTTCCATGTTGTGGTGAAGGTCATGTGGTGAGATGATCACATAAATAATGTAGAAGTGAGTCAGAGGAGCAGCTAAGCTCAAGACCAACAGGTCAGCCAAGTTTGGTCAAGTGGAATCAAGGAAGATTTCAAACATGTGGCCAAGCAGATGTTGCAATTTTCAACATATTTTTATATCAAGATGTGCCTGATGGAGACTTTTTTCCCCGCAGTGAGAATAACACGGTACAAACTTGTGAGCTCAAGAGTTGGTCCGACAAAGTTTTTGGGTTCATTCCGTGCTTGTAGATCTAACTGAAGCTGAAATCATGCAGATACGTACCCCTTTAGATCAAAAGTAAAAATAAAACAAGTCTAAATAAAGACAAAAGTTAAAGATCTCTGGCATTTGTCACAATAAAGGACTAGAGATATTTAAGCACTCTCTATTGGTACATGTGAATAAATCACTGATGTGGAACATTCGTAGATACACTGTCTATACTGTTCAGATAACGCTGTAGGACATAGCATGATAAAGCCTGTCCGCCATCATTCATCTTCATTTGTCTTGGTCGAGGTGCTAATGAAAACAGAGTGACTCAGAAAGAGGAGAGAGGAGAGAGGAGAGAGGAGAGAGAGAGGAGAGAGAGAGACAGTATCCTCCTCAAGGTTGTGAACTCCATTGCAAAGAATACACATCGACTTCAAATTGTATTCACTTTCTCAGATCCTTCTTAACCTTTCACCATCTCCAAGACAATAACACCTTGTAGAGACACACAATAAAGTGCTAGTATATAAACTTTTCACAAGATGTTCATCATCTTTTGATTGCTTTCTTTTAGTGACTCAGACAGTCTTGACTGGGGTTTCAGGCCGGATGGGTAATATAGTCCGCTTTGGTCATTTGAACAATCAATGGTTGAGTGGGAGTTCTGAAGAACCCAACCAAGAAAATTGTGCTGGTGAAGCAGTGTCTTGTTGCCAGTTTATATAATCAAACCTATTTTTCAGATCTATAGAACAGTGGCTCCCAAACAGTTTTGTCACATTCACTGCCCTGTCAGATGAGCTCAGATACCCCTTTAGCAACACAACCTGGCATGTTCAAATATGTTGATTTAAATATGTTGACTATAAATGAAAACTATTCATGCATCGCAGCAAATATAAAAATTTTCAGACACTCAGATACTCACAATTGCGCAACTACACAGCACATACTGTAAGAAGGCTTGGCCATGCATACACACCTATGATTCTGTAAACACCTATTTTTCTGAGACTAGACAACATAAAGCACACATCTAACATAACAACCTTTCTCCATGAATTCATTTCTTTTTTTTATTACTATATATTTATCCCATTGAGGGGAAATTTTTCTCTGCATTTGAACCATCCCTGTATCAGGGAGCAGTGGGCTGCCCATGACAGGCAGCCTGGGGAGCTGCTAGGGAGACAGTGTCTTGCTCAAGGACACTTTGACTCAGAACATGTCCCAGCCAAGGATTGAACTGCCAACCCTCCGGTACCCCTCTGGTTCCCAAACAACCCTCTTAGCCTAGTGAGCTAGTCGCCCCCCAATTCACAACCTAATTAACTTTTACAAACCTTTAAGCTTGCTGGCCCAGCATTGGACATTGCAAATAAAGAAAGTGGCTAATTGTTTGACAAGACAAGACAGGACAGGTAAAGAGCTCAACAACTCAGTCAATTGGAAAAATTCAGTGGACATTTTCCACATAAATTACACCCTGAAGAGCTGATGCTCTCCCTCTCTTTGCTATATCAATCACCACTCAAGCTGTTGCTTTTACCCACAGCCACAATCCATTTTCAAATAGGCAGTCAGCTTTGGCTGTTAGAGGAGAGAGACCAGGTGGTGACAGATGGATAGGCAGACAGTGACAGAGAGAGGGGGGGAACAGGGAGATTAACAGAGAAACAGTATAGGTGGGCAACAAAGCTCAGAAAGTTAAAGTGAGAAACAAGTCACAAGCGCTCGCTAAATGGATTCCATCTGGCTCTAGCAGGGAAGTCAATTGTGTAAAGAGAGGACAAGATGCAGCCACGCTGGCAGGCAGTCCAGCAGCTGAACACAGCCAGAGACAGACGGAGGAATGGGTCCTGCAGCAGCACAAATCTTTTTGTCTGGATCTGTATTTCATATGACAGAAATGACAATTGTGTGGAGCAAGCAGGCAGCCAGCATGTCAATTGAGGCTTACGGAGATGAGAGAGAGTTTTTATTGTTTACCTGGTAGCAGGGATAAGAGGGGTTGGCTGGAGAATTCTACCTGGAAGAGAGAAAACAAAGATTGGGGAAAGAAGATTAGATGTGAGATACATTGAGGAAAGAGTGACTGTCAATGTGAATTACAAAACGTGTCTGTGTGTATGCATGTGTGTGACTTGATGATTGAGAGACTTAATAAAACTGCATAATGGTGAACTACAGAAGAGGAGGGATTTGCAAAAAGACGAAAATGTGAAATGCTTCCAATTTTAGGACTAAAGGCCTACATTGATTGATCCAATTCTGTAGATTCTGTAAAATACACAATGAGACGTTTATCGGCAAGGAAGTTCAGGACTGCCCTTCATATATCAACCTTCACTTTCCCCACAGAATGAGTTGGTTTAGTTGTCCTGCATTTTTCCTGTGGGATTGGCTGGGACCGCCTGCAGTGACAGAAAGGATTGGACTCATTGGCGATTGCTTTGTTTGATTGGCTCTCTCAGTGCCTGTCTGTCACCACAAGTCACAATTCCCTTAGGTTTCATCACAGCAATTGAAAACAGATTGAAGACAGTGGTGACCATGTTGCCAGAATGACTTTAATGTTTCCAGCTTCCTAGAGCCCAGACATGTGACGGGCAGAGTATCTTAGTCCAGGAAGGCTCATTTCACAGTACACTGGGGAGATCATTGTGTCGCCTCTTTCATAATCCTAAAAGGATTTCTGCAGATTCAAGGATTTGCTACATTTGCTACAAAATGTTGGCAGCCTGTACTCTAGACTGACAGAGGATTTCTCAGCGAATGAATGGGAAGTATAAGTGTGCATTTTGCAACATTACTTTGTATACATATGTATGTAAAATTAGATATAGCAGTAATTGAAACTGAAAAATCTACCATCTTTATGCTGCATTATCTTTTCTCCTGTTTGTGGTCCAAAATATCTTCAGCTATGGTTAAGATGTGTATTGTCAGGAAGATTAAGGCTTTCAGAAGTTGCTTGTATTGCAGTTTTCTCTCATCCTCCTCTGCAAGAAAGTCAATTTGTCACTGACTGATACACATCTGCTATTCAACACTCCTATTAGCGTGATCGACTTCTTATGTGTCTGAATCAGGAGCTAAATACATACAGTATATTTGTAGCTTGAACATTGGGAAAAATATTAATTGATTTGGACAATTCTGGTGTCAGTGCATTGACCCTGCTCAAGCACCAGAGGAAATATCATTCCTCTCATTAATTGCAGTTCCTAATCACATTTAAAAAAATATAGATATCCTTAGACAAGTCAAAGAGTCTACAGCTATGCTAGCAGCTCTGTGAAGCTGTACTGGGGCACTGCAGGTGGTTTTAACTAAATGCTAACATTAGCATGCTAACACACTGACGCTTTGCAAGTATGTTTTCTATCATAGTTGAGTGTGTTGCGTGTGTGGCTGATGGGAACACCATTAGTTTTGCAGACATTTGGTCATAAATCAAAGTATTGGAAAATGGTTGATTTTGAACAGATGATGATACTAGAGGTAAAGTCAGGGGATCACCAACACTATTAGGATTCATTGTCTGGGGACCATGAATGTCAAACGTTCATCTAATAGCTACCTAGAGATTTCTGCGGTGTACTGACCGACACAATGACATTGCCATCGATAGAGCCACATGTCTATAAAACTTTGTAAGCTATCTGAGTACCGTTGACCACAACCAGCCTATACAGATTACTGACATTACTGCTGCCATACATGGCTTCATGATCAAAAGTAATACAAGTCCACTCAGAGCAGTTTGTATTATGGTAACACCACCAGAACTGACCAACAGAGCAGTAAACAACTATGGTAGCACAAAATCCCCATAAGGAAAAAACTATATTAGATTGAATTGACAAAATGCCAGCGCTGTTGGTAATGCATTCTTATGTTCATAAATTATTTAGTCAGCTAGAGGACATAAGCTCAGCCTGTTCATCTGTCTGTGCGTCATAAATAATCACAGAGATAGCGTTCACCTATTGTCTGGCTTCTCAATGGCAATGATCCAATAATATACAGTCACTTATGACTCTTCAATTTCCAATTAGTTCTGCACAACTCCCAAGTTTCTGCAGTTGATTCCATCTCTGATTCAAATTACAATTTATAATTCAGGCATTTAACAGACGCAGTTAATCAGAGAGCTTTACAATTAGTGCAACAGTAAAATAAGTGAAAATTCCTCAAGCATCAACAGGGTAAGTAGCCAGATAATTCATGTGGAAGTGCTATGCTAATTGCCACTGGAATGGACTCTTTAATTCCTATTAAACCATAATTAAGAATCTACATTCAAGATGCAGCATCCAAAAGGCTAAGCCGCAAACCCCTGCGATTGGGAATATGCTAAACTAATTAAGTCTGAATAATGTTGCATGAGCATAAATAATGTTACATTCATTTATCCTAAATGCATAAATCAATGTTGTTGAATCAAAGCTCAAGGTCCTCCATATAAATATGTCTGTTGACAAGTTCATTAAATAGGCTACACTATTCCTAATATTTTCACGCAATATTCCCTATTATTGCATTTAATTAAATATATACAGTATATATATTTAAAAAAATGAATACCCTTTTTTTATTGAATTGTGACCCCTTACAGTAGTTCCAAAAAAAGAAGGGGGAAAAAGACAAGTATCAAAACAACTTAATATCTCATCTCAATTCTCCCTGTTACTGATAGGATCATTATCCATTTAAAAAAAAAATCTGATTTAATTTATAAAATGAAAATTGTATTAGTATTGATTTACTTAGGTCTTGACAGGTCACCCCTAAATATTTATTAATATTAATTATTATTGAAATTTAATATTTGGCACACCTCAAATTATGGCATGATCTGCTATCTATTGCCAATAGAGCATTGTTTTACTTTTCTAACTCTGACTTATACATAAAGAAAAAGTCTAGTCTTGAATATGTATTATTTGAGTAGTATGTGTAGTCAAATTCTTTGGAATGTACTTTTCTCCGAACATCTATAATCCCAATTTCTGTTTTGCCCTCTTTAACGTGATTGCTGTTTTCTCTGATTTTAGTTTTATATTCTCAAACCTCAAACAAACAAAAAAAGTAAAAAATAAAACACATCCCATGGGTAGCTTTTTGTTTTTCATGTAACAACATGATACTACGGTCACTAAAAGTCTGATACCATTTCATTGAGAAAAAAAAAAATTCATGGCTGATAATTGTATCAGGTGAGCCTTCTTTGACCCTTCCCCTTCGCTTAACTCATTATATTACCAAGCATAAGATCCTAAATGGGAAAAAAAGTGCATTTCCCTCTTCATAGTCTAAACTTAACTTACTTACTAAAAAAAGAGAAACAAATTGCTTGCATTACTCAGTTTATTACACTCTTTTCTTCTCAACATCCTACATTATGCCAAAAAAAAAGAAATGACAGTAATAATAATAATAGTAGTATACTCTTTTCTTCTCAATGAAGAGAGACTGAAAGAAGAAGAAACGTTTATAGCTATTTTACCATCTACTCTAACTGATGGAGCAATTTACAAAAGCTTAATTCACCAAGCAAGACATTAACGTTAAACCTTTTTTTGTTGTTGTTTAAGTATTGTGAAAAATGAGCCATGATTAAGGACTAACAATGTTAACCAACTCTACCCTCTATGGAAATGTATCTTAAAACTCTCATGGAAAAGTATTTTAGAGGCTTTTCTTATTAAAGGATTCCTATGATTTTTAATTGATAATATTTTCTGTGGTTGATATGATCTGCAACAGACACACAATGAAATAAGGCGCTCTTTTGATTTTGCAGCCCATAGAATAATTGAAGTGCAGTTTACAGAATGTGTTGGGTAGCAGCAGGGGCAGTAAGTGTAGTATAACATAGGGCAGCTATAGGAGAGGCAACTTATTTACACTCCTCAGGGGCTCTCAGTGGTATGTCAAATTCTCCTGAACAGGACTGCAGCTCTCAGGCTTTACTATTTGTATTCACAATGACTAAGAGGTTGTTCATCTTTGCTCTCAGACTAAACTAATTTGGAGTCTTTCACCGCAAATTTCCTGCAGAGCCCATCCAGTTTACGCTCTTCACAAAAATGCAATTCAATTCCAGAAACATTGAAAATATTTTTGAATGGGCTTAACTAAATTTGACAGTCTGCCTATTCTATTGTAACGTCCTCCTTGGAATCAATTGGAAGATATTTTTATTGGTTTATAAAACAAATGCTTCTGATCCCAAGTACATGTCTGATATGTACCAGGTCATCTGGGAGCTGTTTCCTGCCTGTAGCAGAGCCACTTCAGCCACTATGGACAAAGCCTTAGGAAAAGTCAGCTGGAAATAATGAATGTTAAGTTGAGAGAAATAAAGAGACAGAGTAAAAGTAAGAGACAGAAAGAGCAAAAGAAAAAGAAAAAGGGGAAGGAAGAGAGAAGAGAAAAAAGAGAGAAGAATGGGGCAATTCAGTTTGATATTTGTTTAGCTGGTGTTTTCTAATTATTAACTAATTCCATAATTTATGGAATTTATTCTTGTCTAATCTGGTTTTGTCTTAAAAAAGCAACAACTTGCTTTTTACTGCTTTATTGGAGTTATATACAGGAAACCATTTTAGCTATATTCAGTGAAAACCAATGAATAAAAAGTATTTATAAAGCTTATCATAATTATCTCTCTGTGTTTCTTAAATATTAGCAATTCTATATAAACACAAACCAAAGCCTCCAGCATGACCTAAGGGTTGCATCAACAGCTCTCTAAGTACATGATAAACTTAATATTTTTAAACATTTTATTGGATTGTATGCAGTGCAGATGTACCCAATAAACTGGAAGCCAGTTATATAAGTGTATAAAGACTGACTAAGTGGTTGGTTGATTGAGCGAATTTAACGCTGGATCAACCTGCATCTCTTGTTTCTGAACACCCGATCACACTGGAACTGAAACTATTCAGCAATGCTGCTGAATGAAATGCAGTGTCCCTATACAAGCTAATGATAACCCTGTTAGAATGCAGGCCTGGGAGGATAATAAGTAAAAGGTTATTCTTCCCAGATCCTGAGGCCTGGTGAGCTGCTGCTGCAGACTGGGACACTGGAGCAGATGCCCTGACCTCTGGTTCCCAAGGAAATGTTGGCATCTGGCCACAGTGGCTGCAGGGTGATCGAAGAGCGTCTGTCTAGTCCTCTCTCTCCCTAGTAGCGGCCACATCGCTATTCTCATCCACCCACCATCCCTCCGTCCAACCGAGCTTCAACAAGCTACCGAGAGCTGTAACTATAGCAACGGGCAGGCCTTTGGGGATCATTTCTTGACAGAATTCCTCGGTGTCCTCTCTCAGTAAAAGGTCTGCCCCTCTGCTGAATGGCTGTTTATCTTTGCAGACATGTAAGCTCAGTGTCCCCCCGGCTAACGTCATCGCCGTCCCTTCTGTACAGCTCTTCCTCACCACTTATTTTGGATGCCAAAACTCATCTCCAAATGAAGTGAAGAAAAGCTGTACATTTTGTGCGTCCTCCACAAAGCCACAGGAGAAAAACACACAGAGGACATATTCCTCTGTTACTGATTCAATAACAGTTTTGTATGCTTGTGTAACAATCATGATGGTGGTACTTCATCATTTCCAGCTGTATGTCAGTGTCCCTATTTGAGCTTGATATGTACAAAAATATCCAATGACTTTCAGAATACCACGAAGGCTCTATGAATAACCGACACGGTATAAGTGCAGTCTATTCACAACAAGGACATTTATAAAGTCTCCTTGATGAGGTCAAATCTTGGCGACTCTGCACATGAGAAGAGATGCTGAGGAGTTACTGACATTCATAATTACACACACCTGATGAACCGCTAGTCACTGGCCCCTCCTTGAAGATCCAACAGAATGGGTGTCCTTCCAGTAACTGGAGAGGGAGACAGATGGTGGAAAGACAAAGACATTAGTGGGACAGAAAAAAAGGAGAACAAATGGGGAGGGGTGTGCACTGTCAGAACCATTGGGAGAATTTAAGGTGAAAATAATCATTCTCAATCAAACACATCTAAACCTTTTTAGAGGCAAAACCAGCTGGTGACGCGTCGTTTGTCAGCGCTGTGCACCTTTGATACAGACAGATGATCTTTTGTAAGTCAGCTGAAAATTAATACAGAATTCTGTATTCAAATTGAATCTTTTTGAACAATTAGCATAATTGAAATTCAAAGCAAACATAATGTAATAGATTTTTTGTCAAGGACTGAGCTCAATATGAAGCCTATCTGCGATGCATCAACCCTCATCTGATACCATGATACAAGGTAGAGATCAGTAATGCATCGCTGGAATTGTAAATGAGCTCCCCCATAAGCCACTGTTATCAGAAACAGCAAGTGACAAGAATATGAATCTGAACTATTGACTAATGTGACTCAGCCTCCTGTTACTGGCAGTTTGTTCTCTGCCTGTGGCACTCAGAAAGATATTTGCTCTCCACAGTGTATCCCTGCATAATAATCAACACTACTGCCGTGGCTTTATCCGTGTCTCTGTTGTAGCTCATCTGCACCATTAACATCACAATCAGTGGCTCATCTTTAGTCAGCGATGATCAGAGTCCTAGATCACAGATGTGAGCACAACTATCTGGCTCTCTTTCCATCACACAATCATTTCCATCCATTTTTCTGCAACAAACAGAAACCCACGTGTCACATACACACTAACACACAGTCTTTTAGTAATCTTGCGCTCACTGCCTCCCACACAGGCATCTGTAAAAGAGCATGTGTGGTTCACAGAAGCAGCTTTGTCCACACTAGGAGAGGTTGGCAGTTTCAGAGACTTCAATGTCTTAAATACTCTATGTCTGAATGCAATAGGTCCTTGATAATTGCAGTTTCTCAGAAAGGCAGGCCTCAAATGTCAGATGCTTTTAGCAACACAATTACATACATATTTACTTCCATCTTGTGCATTTTCAACGCAGGACCTTGCGAGGAGCCAAATGCATCTTGTTGACACTGGACAATGTCAAAGATTGTAATCTTTAATGTTACATTTTTTTCCACCTTCACATCTATCATTTTATTTTTCTGTGCTGCCAAGATGTGGTCAGGAAAGCTGTGGTGACAATACAGAAAATGCTTCAAAAGAGTAACATACTGGGGAGAAAGAGGGTATATTATTTCTGAGATTGTCTCCTCCTGTCTGTTGTGCAGGTGAATGATTGCGAAACAGATAGCGGCCTTTGCAGTGCGACCCTGTCCCATGCTGCTCCCTCCTCTCAGGGGATGGCAAAGGTCCAGGATGGACACACGAACGCATGTGACAGGTACACTGTGCTACACATGACGTTGACACTATTTCTCTGAACAAAGACAATATTCACAGCAATTTTCACATAACGTTTTATCTTTAATCTTATGTTATTCCTCATATTAAAAAGGCATGTCCATATTGATTTCTCTTTATTTATGAATGTGTGTGTGTACTCTGCAGCTTTGCAATGTTAGAGGAGAGCCAAGATGGTATGGACAGTGGTACCCTAAGTGCTGCCTCAGCTCGACAGGTCACCATCCAGCGCCACCCGACTCAAGGCTTCGGCTTCGTTGCAGGCAGCCAGAGGCCTGTCATTGTACGCTCCGTCTCTGCTGGTTAGTGTGTGTGTGTGTGTGTGTGTGTGTGTGTGTGTGTGTGTGTGTGTGTGTGTGTGTGTGTGTGTGTGTGTGTGAGAAAAAATATTGTATGATGACTCAAATTAAAACTTTCCTTTTTACTGTATATTTATGACTTTGTATGAGTTGTGCCCAATCTCATCTGCAGACGGCCCCTCCTTTGGCAAGCTTCTTCCTGGAGACCAGATCTTGGCCATTAACGAGGAGACGGTGAGCGACGCGCCCCGAGAGAGAGTCATAGACCTTGTAAGGTAACATCCTTTACTGTCCCAGGAGGGAGGGAGGGAGGGCGAGGAGGAGGGTACGGGCCAGGGAACCAGCAACACGGGCAAGTTGAAGTAAAGTGCACATGGGTGAAGAGGGTGGATCAAAAAGGAGCAAACTGTTTCTTATTGCTGGTGATGCGTTACATGAACACAAACCTGTGGATGACACAGTCCTTTTGCAGCTGAAGGACAGTGAGGATATGGCAGATATAAACCGGAGAAGCTCTCCAAATGCCAAGCTGTCTGTGACGTTATCTAATCCCACTCCACTCTCTTTTGTCTTTCCATAGACGCTGCAAAGACACTATAGTTCTCACTGTGCTGCAGCCCCATCAGGTAGTATAATGGGAAACTCACTCTCTTTCATCTTCCTCTCCCTTCAGATTTCTCTTACTCTTCAGTCTTTTCCTGTCTCTCTGAATCATAAAGAAACACTGTACCGTATTCTGTTCCAACAGTGCATACTAATGCAGTGCACACATACATTAGTCTTCAAGGCCATGCCTTCAACTAGAGCAACTTATTTTTCTGGAAATCCCTTTAAAAACAGCTTCATGCAGGCACATACACAAGATCTTATTAAATAAAATGTGTGTGTGCATCCATCCATATTAAAGAAATAGAAATATAGCACTTATTTGGCCTACTAACTGAACTGGATATTTTTAGAAGATGAAATACTGATGTGAAAATGAAAACAGATTTTTTTTTTATTTAATTATTTGGAACCTAGAGTAGCGGTTTGTAGCAGTTCTGCAGGATTTTGCATATGTGTTGGTTCTAACATCTTTAATGTGTTAAGCACAACAACTAAAAAAATATTACAACTTTTAGCAGGTGAGCTTTATATTGAAAGCAGGTTTGCAGTTGTCGCATTGCAGCAGCATTAGCCAGCTTTCAACACACATTTGCATCTCTTCATTCAAGCTGATTCAAGAGTTTCTCTCTCTCTTCTTATCCTCAGTCACCTAAGTCTGCCTTCATAAGTGCAGCCAAAAAGGCCCGCCTGCGAACCAACCCGCCTAAAGTGCGCTTTTCAGAGCAAGTGTCCATCAGCGACCCAGACTCAGTAAGTTCTACAAGTCGCGTCGCTCTGTCACATGTGCATGCAAACACATGCTGTTACACTGTCCCTTTCTCTCCGGCTGTGCATTTAGTTGTTTGATTAGCAATTGCAAAGGCCTCAAGTATTCTCTCTACGCCATTGGTCCAGCAGTTTGGCCTTGAATAAATTGCTTTCCTGACTGATTTGAATTGTCACAGGTGCAACCTGAACCTCTTTTCAAAAGCAATCCCACATTTTGAAAACAGCTATAACGTCTCCTAGAAATGTTTGTGGTTGTTTGACTGTAAATGTCCTGGTTGCACATGGCAGGGCTTATAATATTTCAATTTTCTTACCCGACTAATTCAAATCTACAAGCAACAGATATATTTTATGTGGATGGGGTTAAACTATTTCATATTGTTCAATTAAGACCTGCTTTGTGGCATATGTATGAGATAAGAGACTGTACACAAATCAATTACTAGGTAGTACATTTGTAATTTGTATTTTTGACAAAGGGATGCTCTTGTCTTTTCTTACCCCATTTTTTTTTTCATATGTTTTTATGAATTATATTAGTAAGAGATAAAATAGTTACCTCAAAGGTTTCAAGCATCTATGGGGGGGAGAATAGGTTACACTGTAAATAAAGTGGGAGCATGAAGATGACAAGAAATGGACAATCAATAAAGAATCAGAAGTTGGAGGGTAGGGTATTCCATCAGTCCATTTTCTATTTACTTGAACTAAATGGAGGAGATAGAAAACAGGATTGCTCATCACTTGGACCACATGGTCTCTGATAACCTTTGGGTAAAGCCAACGCAGAGTGTTAGGCCAACAACTCAAACTTGTTTTTAATTACAGCTGATTTTACCGTCCACTCTAGCCTGGCAACCCCGTTAGTCATGGGAACACAGAGATTTACTTTATGACATCAAAAAATTAAGACTTCAGTTCAAGTGAGAGGTATTCCCACAAACCAGCAAAGGCCATCGGCTACATTAATGGCTAGAGCAATACTGTAGGAGAGCTGGGCCTCTTCTCTTACTCAACCTCCCTGAACTCTCTTAGAATTGTAAATCCAATTGATCATAGTTTAAGAACGCATAGGGCACTGTTGATGTAGAGACACTGTAGGAGGTAACTGTTATGATTGGCAAAGGTCAGCCACCACCCCCCAATGCATGGCAAGACATTTCTAATCAGGAGCCACAGGCTGCTATTGATCATCTGAAGACCCGATCAGTGTTGGCAGCCTGCTGTTTGTTGAGAAAAAGAAAGGGGGAAGGCGATGATGCTATGACATTGAGCAATAATTTGCCTCTCCTAACACTTTCCCTACATGCGACAAACGGCTAAAGCTCCCCCTCACTAACAAGAACAACGGTAGTGGCTTGTAATGGGAAGTGATAGACCTTTTGTGGGAAGTGATAGACTTTCACTGGTTCACCGTCGCTTTAATGCTGCAGTATGAAGAAAGAGCTGTTCACTCATAACGCAGGCTTTAGTCGCTTCCAATGTGCACAAAAGAACAGCTTGTTGAGCCTTCTGAGTATTTAAGTTCTCCAAAAACAGACTGCAGGGCATCTGTTGTGGACACAGCAGACATTTCAACTAAATGCTGAGATATATTGTTGCAGTATATCCAAATCCATTTAGTGTCATGAGTAATGTCTGCCTACTGTTCTTACAAATCCCACCATCAGTTAATCAAGCGCAACTTCACTTTGGCTGCATCCACGTACTCACATGCATCAAGGTGCTAATGCATTATCTCACACACAACCTCACAAACACTTGACCCCCATGGCTAAATTAAAAAGGAAATCTCTACTGAGACCATTGAATGCCTCCCAAAAGAGTCTACAACAAATGGTTCATGAGTTTGGCCATGGTACGTGAATCAGTTTAGAAGTTATGCGCCTTTTTGTTATCTCACTGCCACACAACCTTTTTGTCAACTGGCATAAATAGAAACACACACCTTCACATCCACACACTTGACCTCCATGCCAGATAGTTTGATTTATTTCTGGTCCAGAAATGACCCTTCCCTAAGCCCCTCCCCCTGCTACTACTTTGTCAAACTATCAGAGCTACCTTGGAGCCCACACTATCACTAACTGCACTCCCTGAATGGATATTATCTAGTTTTCGGAAAAATAAAAAAAGTGATTTCAGAGAGAAACAGACAGAAGGGTCTTTAATATGCGTGTAAAGGATATATCCAGGATGTCAAACTGATTTAGCAGTGAAAACAGGTTAAAAAGATAAAGATCACAGTATAAAAGAGAACCACCACATCACCTGGAGATTGAGACCAATAAAGAATAAATAAAGGAACAACACTGTTGCTGTACAGCCGGGTAGGTATTCACTGACATTAAAAAGGAAAGGTAGCATGTGTATACATTAAGTATACCTTTCAATAGCTTGCGTAGCATATAAGTGCTAACAAATATTAGCTTTACAGTTTGTTTTACTCACCTAAAATTTTACGTTTCTGAAACATATATCTCCTTCCAACAAAACTCTCAATGTAATGAGTATCACTATTACACAACATTTAACCATGACTAGCTCCAAATCCACAAAGCATCTGAGACAATTGCATGAGAGTCTATGGAGCAGGGACTGATAGTCGCCCTAATCGGAGCTGGACAATGCTACGCTACGGTAGGCCGATCTGTGTTTCGAGGGTACTTCACAAAGGGTCAGTTAGGGGGGATTTCATCTGGGCTGCATCATTGCTATGTATCCTAAATGTCACATTAAAACCCTTAGGTCTATCTTACCACATTTAGATACATCCCTTCCCTCTGATCACAACTGTGGTTCTTTGAAACTACACAATGGGAACTGAGTCATTTTCTTAAAAGGCCCTCAGCTAGATAAAAAAAAATTGAGAGAATGCCCGTCACATCTCATCCTAGCAATAATGAACTGAACTGCATATCATAACTTTTCTTCTAACGAATACTTTGAGTAACCTTGAATCGGGCCACTCTTATGCCTCCCGTCACGAAACTCTGTCATGAAGGGTTTCAATCCCACCATCCAATTTACTTTGCATGGCATACATATTGAATAGGTAGACTGGAGAAACTTAATAAGCCCTTCTTTGATCCTGATGCAATGCATGGGGTGGGCATCCTAAGGCAGAGTTGTGCACCTTCAAGTATCTCTCCATTGTTCCCATAAGGCAGATTTGTTTCTTAACACTTCTCCTAAAGAACCTCCTCATTTTTCAATACTTGTTTTGCAAAGCGGGGAACTACAATTACAGCAGATTGTGTTGTATTGTACAATTAATTCCTTGTTTTTTTACTAACCCAAAGGTGTATTCTCCATCAATCTCTTTCAGACAATGCTCAAGGACGACTCCTTGCTGCTCATACCAAATGTGTTGAAGGTGTTCCTGGAGAATGGACAGATTAAGTCCTTTACATTTGATAGCCGTACCACTGTTAGGGTATGTATTCAATACAGCTGTGCACATGGGAAAGGCAACTGAATTTCAACATTGTGATTTTTACATAAAGCAGCTATAATCCACTTTCATATTAACAATGTTCTAAATAACGTTTAATGTGTAATGAACGCCCATTGTGACAAACCCACAGGCAATTAGCAGACAACTCTGGCAGTTCCTGTCAGTTCTTTAGAGGATTTTAGTTTGAAATTTCCTATTTTTGTTCACTGTACCTGCATTTTTCCACCCAAAAAAAAAAGATTTGGTGCTGGACAGGTACTGTAGTTAGACAGACAGAGATAGCGACTAGCTGGTAAACATAGCGGGACATTTAGCAGTTTAAGAGCAAAATTTCTCAGACGCTGGTAAAGTCCAAAACAAAGCTAAACGGAGAGTGACCCCAAATTAATGAGTGTCATTAAGAAATGTTACAACTTAATGAGGCGATAATATGCCGTGGTTATATTTACAGCTTGATGGGCTGCCCCAAGTTGGCAAAGAAAAATCAGTTAGTCCTACCGTAGGTTTAACATTTGGCCTTTTAGAAATACACCCAACATGAGCATACCATTGTTCATTGTTGACGGCTTTTCCATGATCAAAATGTGAAATTTCAATTAATTTTGATCAAAGCATATTATTATGATTGTGTTGGAGCTTCATGTGGATTGATTATCAATCAACAACTCAGGCACATAGTCTGTTACACATAAATGAACACAAACCATAAATCAAGTCAAGCGTCCTCATTTTCAAGTTTATATCTAATAAGTAATTGTTTTCAAAAAGTAAATAGAAAAATCGGTTTAATTTTGTGAAACTTCACCATAGCAGTTTTTGGAATTTATAATCTCAGTGATGTGATTAGAGCCATGAATCAACAAATAAATCCAATCAGACAGAGGTCATTTATCTCTCAGCCTCTAAGATGAGTCTGACATCTCTGAGCAGACTCATTAAACAGACTATTAGATTTCACAAATCTCTCCTCTGCTCATGAAGGGAAACCGAGGGAGAAAAGGAGAAACACTGCAGCACTTAAAAGGGGAGATGGAGGAAGCTACTCATGTCAGCCTAATTAAATGGAATTTCAGCATAATAAGAAGACCCAGATCAATAAAACAATGCCACAGATTAAATCAATGGCACAACAGGATGCACAGTTGTATGCCCATTAGACTGTCTGTCAACTAAAAGAGGCTTTCCTGCAATGTTTTAGGCTACAATCTATAGCATTCTGTGACCTACCCAGGCCTCATTTAATGCAAACTGCACAGGTCAATACTGTTAAAACTGCTTATTCCCATTTTTCAGACAGCTATTGCTTAGATTACACCAACAATGAATGACAATTAAACTGTTTATGGTGAGCAAACCATTAGTGTTCATATTTTACAGCTCTCAATGAGCCTCCACACTGAGACTTACAAACTACAGCAACATATTACTACAATAGATTACCTTTTAATGTCCATGCCTCTATATATTAAGAGGCATGGAAACCTTATCCTCAGGCATAGCCTAGGGTAAACTGTGATAAACCGGGAATTTCCGCTCAGAAAGATTTCTCTATATATTTTGAAAAGAGATGAGAAAAGCTTTACATCATTCACAGATACTGATCTGCAAAGGAGCAGACATTTGCCCTGTACACCCACAAGGATGTCAATTTGACAAACTATCCTATACAAAGATGGAGTTAATTCAGGGTGAAAATAGGCTTCAAACATAAAAAATATATATTTTTTTGTAATGGAATGTATTCTTACTGTGGAAATATATTTAAATCTCTAATCGGTTTCCATGTCTCTTCTTCCAGGATGTGATCTCCTCCCTGCAGGACCGCCTCTCACTGCGCTACATTGAGCACTTTGCCTTGGTGTTGGAGGCAGGTGGTCTGGACCAGAACCAGAGGTTGCATCTGTTGCAGGAGAACCAGCCTCTGACACATGTAAGAAACCCAAAACAGGAAAATGTGTGTAAGACTGTGAGTAAAAAAACAGTTTCAATTGGTTGATGTGTTTGCAAGATCAACAGTATGAAAGCATTAACAGCAACCCTAAGCTATTATGAAATGTTCATGGGACAGGGATTTTCTATGGTGTGGCACTACTGCTCTTCTGTTGGTCAGCACATACATCTGAAGTGGTGAAAAATGTGATATTGCATGGGTCTCGCACATGGGTGTGGTTGATAGCGCCCCTTACGATATTTTAACTAAGCAGCCCCTGAAGTAAGTTTCACCTAGATGTACAAAATGTATTTAATATGTTGGGACATACAAAAATACCTCTGGAAGTTGTAAACTGTAAACCCAACATGAAGGCAGCCATTTTGAGATCAATGTGCTATTTATGGCAGTTTTTGCCATTTCCAGGCACTGTAACAAGGCACTGTTTAACAAACTCCTCCTACAGATTTCACCAAATTCACCATTTTAAATTTGGTCAGTACAATCTCAGTTTTCATAGAACCATGGTGTGGCGGCAAAAAAACACATTTTGCCATGAAACAGGAAGCTGTTGTAATTTGAGCCTACATTGTCCAATCTGCTCCAAATTTCACTTGCTGGATAAGAGTCCACGTTTAAACACATCTGCAGGCCAATATTGACTCATGGTCGTAGCGCCACCTATGTACTTAAGGAGAGTTTATATGCATAGAAAGAATGCTGCTATATGCGCCTTTTGGATCAACTAAATATGACCTATTATGTTGACATATTGGCTCAAATAAATGTTATCTAACATGTTGATACATTCTGGAATGTCTCAATGACCTTGGAGCCTTGAGATCTGTGTTTGTTTTGTGGGTGGGACATGTGGCTATAACATATAATGACACTATATGCATGACATACATTGATACCACCATATAATCCTCACTTTGAGAGACATTAGTCTCTCACAATAATTTGTTAATTGAGCAATCACTTAATTAAACAATCAATGTATCAATCAATACAAGCAAGGGCAAAAAAAAAGTATTTTATTAACTTTTGGCCAATCACAATTATGTTTTTGTGTTGATCCGCTTACCTCCTACATGATATATCGTCGATGTAGGTTGTACGAATAAATAGATGTTGAATAATATGTAAGTGTGACAAAACACATCAAAGTAGGCATTTGACTATAAAATGCAATTGAACAAAATATAACTTAACACACTTAATTTGACGGACATCGCTGATAATACAATGGCATCAGATATTGGTATTATTGTCAAAAGTTATGTAATGTAGGCTGTGCAGAATACTTTGGAAGTAGCACTTTCTACTTCTTACCTACAGGATATTCTCTCCTTTGATATACTTTGATATAGCAGCTCAAATGTGGATAAAAAGCCTTAAGACCTTGATGATGCTTTCATGGCGGCCATTTTGCACAATTCACCAAGAAGTTGTTGTAAATTGAAGGTACATTGTCCAATCTGCCCCACGTTTCTTAGGCATGATAAGGGTCCAGGCCTCAGGAAATTTACATGCCAATATAGGCTCAGTCATATCGCCACCTACTGGGAACAGGAAGTTGCTGCAAATTGACTGTACATTGTCTAATCTGCCCCAAAATTCTCATCTTCATAACAGTCCAGGCCAGAGGACATCTGCATGCCAATATTGACTCTGGTCAAAACGCCACCTATCGGCAAAAGGAAGTCAGTCTCATGTGTGAGATTGACATGAATTTAGTGTGTGGTGTACACTTCATATAGAGCAACAATATGCATGTTTAGCGCATGTACTCTATCTCTGCATTGTGGACACAAGAACTGCTGAAAAATTTACAATACATTGTGCAGTGTCTGGCTGTCGCAGAAATGCATGACAGGCGTCCCGCCAGTACTAATGATGTGCCCTGTTCGCCAACCAAAAATTCTACTTTGTTATGTATGACTAATGCCAAATATGTACTTGGTTATTCAGCTGATATTGTTGTATTCCCTTAGGTGGTGCATAGAACCTATTTCCAAGGGATGAAGTGTCTGTTCCGCATCTGCTTCTTCCCCAAGGACCCTGCAGACCTGCTGAGAAGGGACCCTGCTGCTTTTGAGTACCTCTATATACAGGTAAAGCACTGGATTAAAGGAGGATTTAAAAGGATGTCATTCAATCATATGACATTGTTGGAGAGCAGCCTCCTCGAAGAGCAAGGGCTTTGACTGATTTTACAGTTAAAAAGGTTGCATATGCCAGAGTTAGGCGGGCAGAATGGGTCTGTTGCAGGCTCTCCAGAAACGCCTTCAGGTTAACTTTAGATATCCAACAAGTTTTATGAACTTGGAAGCTATCCCTGGCAATTAAACTAATGCTAAGACTTACAGAATTATTCCAGTTAACATTGTTGTTTGCAGTCATCTTTGTACAAAACAACATGTTAACATGTCCTAACAGAGTCGCAATGATGTCATCAAGGAACGCTTTGGCATGGACTGGAAATCTGACATCACATTACGATTGGCTGCGCTCCATATCTACATCACTGTGTCCTCCGCGCGGCCTAATCAGAAGATCTCTCTGAAACATGTTGAGTAAGTCCACAAACTAAATTAGCCTTCAAATGAACGTATGAGAAATTACAGACTAACAGTGATGTATTGCATTTTACATCATTAATAATTCTGTGTACCATATCAGTGAATCCCACAGTGAAGTTTGTTCATTCAATAATGTCTAAATGATTAATAATTAATCCCAATAGTATTAAAAACTGAAATTACTCAAGGATCATTTTCCCTAGGTCGTTATGAGACAAAGAAATCCATTGCTTTGTGAAATTACATCTCTCCCTCAATTTGTTCATTTATTCTCCAAAACCTCAACCTAGCAAGTAATTAGCTTTTGCCATCACAACCACAGAAGCAGAACAGATCCACTGTAATAGACTTAGGGTGGCCATGTTGAGCTAGTAGTCAAAGGCGATGTATTTTTGGCTCACTGTGTCTTCCCGTGGGACGAAAAACCTTTGTGTTCTCAGTGGGGACATCTTTCCTGGACTCTGATTAACCACTCCACTGTTGTTTTTCTCTTCTGTGTATACTCTTCCATCTTTCTCTTTGCTCTTGATCACAGAAAAGAGTGGGGACTAGAGCCTTTTCTTCCCCTCACTTTGCTTCCAACAGTCAAGGAGAAGAATGTGTGCAAGAGCCTGTCTCAGCTGCTGAAGACCTATCAGCATCCACCACCGTCAGGCAACAAGGTTCATCCATCTAAAACATATCTAGGCAATTCTTTGTGGAGAATTTTACTTACTTTGGATATACTGAAATTATACCACATTTATAAGCATTGCAAATACAGACCTCTCGCCCATATTGCCATACTATTGATTACCATTAACATTTAAATCTCAACATTTCACTGCTTCTTTAGGGGAGATTTTAATTAATTGTATTATATGGCTATGTTTGCTTCATAACTAGTCCTTTTTATTAGGAAGTCCTTCTTCTCTATATACGTAACTGTTGCATAAGACTTTATGATCCACATCTGTGGCTCAACAGTGCCCCCAGGAGGACAGTGGGATGTGCTGGAGGAGGCTTCCTCTCTTAAAGATGAGCATTTCTTGTTTATCATTCTATTGACAGGTCCCTCCTCTCCAAGGAAAGCTGCAGTATATGCGCGTACTCAACGACCTCCCACCTTTTGGTGGCATACTGTTTCACACTGTTGGACTGGTAATACATGTTTGAATCTTTGTCTACAGAAATACAAATGCACCTCTTTTGCTTAATTCTTTGCTCCATTCAATTTCCTTGTGTGTCTTTGAAGCTGTGCATGTTGTCGCATAAATAAACTTGTTCAACATCTGAAGGAATTGTCTAAACAGCAGATTTTTAAAAGGTATTATGTGATGTTCCAATATACCGTATTAAATATAGACAAATAATTTTAAACCTCTTGTGTTCTTCAACAGGATGAGAAACAATCAGCTACAACACTGCTTGTGGGTCCTCGACATGGTATAAGTCATGTTATTGACCTGAAAAACAACCTGACAACAGTTCTGGCTGAGTTCAGTAGGGTTGTCAAGATCCAGCTCTACCGAGAAAGCCAGGGAGTGGCTCGTGTGGAGGTGACAATCCATGAGGCCAAGGTATTACAGCCCTAAAGATGCACACTATAAGTACATATGATAATGACAAGACACCATGTTGCAGTAGGGAAAGTATTTATTTTCCATGCTATCTCTTTTGTGGTTCAAAATTGTTCAACAGTTTTATACATTTTATTTCATCAGGTCATTACAAAATGAGCAGGCAATGCTCATTGCCTGTCCCCTAAATAGTCTCCTAATTCCCCTCCCTCCCACCCCTTGCAGCCCCTTGTCCTACTCATGGAATGGCCTGATGCCAGTAACTTTGCATGCCTCATCTCTGGCTACTACAAGCTGTTTGTAGACCCTAAACGGACCATCTACTTCCGGACCCCTGGTCAGTCTCAGCTGACCAAGGCAGGTATGTTAGAAGACTTTTTGACTTGTAGTGACTTTGAACACATGTTCTGAATAAGCGATATACATCAATAAATTACCGAAAACATTATTGTTTACTTAAAAGCTGATGATGAAACATTCATGTCACCCATTTAGAGTTGTATAATTGTCTTTCTTTCAGCATCATGTTAGAAAACTGCATGTCTGGCAATATTTGGTAATCTTCATTTATGTTCAGTCTACATGGACATTGATCTGCTTCTTCATTGGCTGAAATCATTACCTGTAGTAACCAGGTTATCCTGGAACTACCATCCCATGGCGCCCTCTGCTGTCTCTCCTCTCATCTCAATCTTGACTCATTGGAATGGGATTCTCCATATTTCTTTTCCCAAGAAAGATTGACCTTATGGAATTTTACAAGTAATTAGTTTCATATACATATATATAATATATACTCATCAGACATGAACATATCTTCTGCCATCTGCTGTAGTCCACATAAAAGAAGGATCATCATACCATCACATTCCACCAGAATCTAACCCTCCAACCTCAAACAAACTTCAACTATCAACATCCATCTCTGAAATAACAAATAAACCCCATGTGACCACCAGCTGTCACCTCTGCTTTCCCATCTGGATCTTCTCTATACCCCTAGTTTTTACCACCTCAAACTTTCCACTGCTCTGACAATTCTATCCTCAGATTACAGAAGCTCCCACCATGCTCACCCACGTTCTGGGGCAACCAGCTTGCCAAGTGGAGGGCGGCGAGGGGACGAGAGGGAAAGCTCACACAGGGAGTCAGGGTCTTCAAGGGCCCTAGTTCCGGCAGAGCCTCAGCATCTGGGCCTGTGTCATGTCCACCTTCGAGAACAACAACAATTTCAAGAGCTCCAAACACACGCTGAAGCTGAACTCGACATCAATGAAAACTTTATTTCACATGAGCCCCCTGGGCGACCCCGCACTAAGTCAGACCCGACCCAGCAGAGTACAGAGGAAATAGCAGGGGTTTTAGAGAGCCCAGCAGTGGAGAATGCAGGATTCAGAATCCGAGCCCAAACAATGTGTCAATCCCAGAAAACCTCACGATACTTTTGTGACTCCTGCAAAGCCAGGCATAAGGCAGAGGGTCTGACAACAGCAGTGAACAGTAGTGGGAGCTCTGGGAAACACTGCTCCAGTGCTTGTGCCTCCCGAGATGGAGGCGCTGTTGACCTCATAGCCCTACCGCCCCCAGGGAATGAAGAGGAGGATGAGGCAGATGGTGGTGGAGAGAAACTGCAACCACCACTACCTGCTATTGCTGCCCCACCACCTGGCTTCAGGGACAACAGTTCAGATGAGGATGACTCAAAGAGACTGAGGAAGGCTCGAACCAGTGCCAGCCCTGCGGTCACCTCTGGGAAGCTGGCCCAAGCCAAGGAAGATGTGCCTGTGACCCTAATTGACAACGTGGCCACGAGAACAGTCCGAGATCATGCCCAGGAGCTTGATGATGCTCTGGTGTCCACCTTACAGGCACTAGAGGCTTTGGCAGCCTCTGAGGACTACCCCCATCACCCTCAACAGCCAACACAGACTGCAGGTCAAAAGCCTCAGTCATGCCACGGCCAACATCTCACACACAGTATTAACAGTAGTATTGATCTAATAGTGTTCCAAAGTGTTACTTTTTTTATCAAGCAATATTACACAATACCTTTGCAGTACACCATCTTTTCATTATCTTGTGAAATGGCAAGACAATCCTGTAATCTCTTAATTTTTGTCGTAGCAAAGCATGTACAATAACTGGAAAAAACTGAAATTAAGTTAGAAGGTTCAAGACAACCTGAGGTTGCTGAACAACTTGACCAATATCCCAAACTAGAATTATATTACAGTCAAGCTGAAAATACAATGGAAGCAACAACAACAATAGCTGATAATCACATAATGTGTGTCGCAAAAACATGTTAAAAAACAAGCCCCCATTATCAAAAATAAAACTTTTTAGAAATTAAAAATTGCTGATAAATTTCATGAATATAGAGTAACAACATTTGCTAGTCTTGGCACATTTATCATGTGCATCTGCATGAAAAAACAGATGTTCTTTCAGGTGGGGTGAGGCAAGCCCACTGGTGCATAGATCTGTCTGGAAGGGGGTTATATATCTGACCCCAAAGCACTGATTTTGGGAACAAATCCAAACTTTTCCAAAACTATTTTTGCTGTCTTGTAATCAAGATGAATCCACTCAACTGAAAATGTTTTGATACCTGACTGACTAGAGTAAATACAAATATAAACTTCCAATATTTTTGCGTTATTAATATTTGTTGTGTCTTGATTATCCTAACAGTGTGCTGTTTGCCTTCATCCTCAGGGCTGATTGTCTTAGCTGCCATTACACCCGAGTCATCATTGGACTCAGGCCATGAGACCAACTCTTCTGAATTGACTGATGTTTCGGAGATGGTGTCGGCTATGAAGCAGAACCAGAACCAGGCCTACCTGCTGGCTCATCATATCAACAAAGAACGTATACTCTGCCGCCGTGACTTTCCCCTGGCTATCCCTGGCTGCACTGCAAAGACCATAGGGACTGGGGCCTTCTCTGTGGGGCAGATTCGTGCTGGCTGTCCAACCAAGCAAGTAATTCTCAGCAAGACGGTTCCCTTTAAAGTCAGTCCCAGTCAAGACTCTGCAGTACTCAGTGTTGTGACAGAGCCGGGGGGCAATCAAGAGACTCAGACGGAACAGAAAGCAGAGATGAAAGCAAACCCTGAGTCCACCAAAGCAAACACCCCTGATCGCCCTTCTAAATCGCCTGATAAATTTAAAGTGTCTGGTTCTTCACTGACAGCTCAAGTCAGTAAAGATCAGAAGTTATCAAATTCTTCTGGGGAGACCCTGAGCCAAAATCTTTCGGAGGGTATAAAGGGGAAGGCAACAGCACCTCTTAATACAGACCCAAGCAACACAGCCTTACCTATCCTCCAACCTGTTGACAGAATTGCTTCTGCCAAGATTTCTCCCACTAATATGTGCCAAGATGCCAAGACTGCCTCTAGTGAGACCATGAAGCCTTCACGCTCTACAGAACTTTTGCCAGTTGACGACCTTTTCTGCACATGCCCAATGCAACAGGAGCCTGGGCCTCAACTAAGACTAAAAGACCCACAGGTTCAGAAGATAGTGGCATTTCAATCCTCCTCCCCCACAGATGACGAGCGTCTTCGGGCCAAAGGCCTTCAGCTTGCTAACAGCAAGGAAAATGCAGTGAGAGTAGGAGCAGATCCTAGTTTGGCAAAACCCAGCCCTCAAATACAAACCAAGTACTCTCCTTGTTTACCTGTAAAAGCAGAGAGAAAAGAGGCAGCTGAAAACAAGACTGAGAGTGCCCCAGGTAAATCCCACCCTGAGTCACAGAAATGCCCCATAAAATCATTACCTATTTTAGATGATCTGACAACACCTAGCCCCTCTGTAGATAAGGTATCCACTCTCCCTGCCAGAGACTCGAAGATGCAATGCAGTGGTAAGGGGAAGTCCCAGCGCAGTGCTCCTTTCTTGAGCTTTAAAAACCTTCTTTCAGCTACGTTCCCGGCACGAATGCGACGAGAAACAGATGAACGAAGAGCTCAGTTGCAGAAAGTCCGCCAGTATGAACTAGAGTTCTTAGAGGAGCTGCTGAAACCCAAGTCATCCCAGGGAGAATTTTTGCCCCAGGGATCGTCACCTGTGCCCTCAGGCACTCCTTGTGCCTGCCAGCTCCGCACCAGCCCTGTCCTAAAAGCTCCAGGTATATCCAGAGAGCAGCGACGCAGCTGTGACTGTAAGCGAATGTGTAGGGGCATGCGACTACCTGACACACCGGTTGGATCCACAACAGAGACACAACACAGAGGCAGAGAGAGACCCATCTCTAAAACCCCTCCAGCAGTCTCCAAAGCACCTCACATCCAAGGTGCTTCAAGGAGACCTCAGACCTTGGAGATCAAGACCACACGAATACGCTCTACCAGTCTTGAGTCAAGAGAGCCTAGGGGAGAGCAGGGTTCCTGCTTGCCCACCTGTACTTCTCAAACCGATTGCATGGGAGGTCCACAATATAAGAAGCTCCAGAGGCGATACAGCATTGGAGAGCTGGATAACAGCACTAGCACACCTGTGTATGCTGAGGTGAGACCCAAAGCCAAGAGTCTAGAGAAGGAGATGGAGAGAGTGAGGGCCACAGGGCTGAGGCTCCCCACCCCAGTAGAGCCGGTCCACACTCAGTCTCACCAAGCAGAGGGGAAGGGTAAAAAGGGTGTATTTTTCATTCAGGGAGAAGAGCTATTGCGTGAAAGTAAAGAAGGAACTAGCGAAGTGCTGCTGACCATGCCCAGTGAAGACAGTGATGACAAGGATAAATGCTGCTCATTCTGTTTCTGCTACAGGAAGTGTGAGGCTGCAGATGAAAGCAGTGAAAAGGATGAGCTCTCATACTCCATACCCCTTCAAGTCCTTCCAGGCATGGAGCTGGACTCGCATACCTTTCCTGTAGTGAGCAAAACACTCCAGGTTCTTGATGCAGAGGATTGCAGTGGGGAGGAAGAGGAGGAGGAAGAGGAGGAGGAGGAGCCACAGACACAAGAGATTGACCTGAGAGCCTGTGGGACAATGGAGGGGAGTCTTGCACGGGTACAGGCTCTACAGGATAAAAGTTTCAGCTTGCCTGATGGTTTCCTAAATGCCCAGTTGGACGCTAATGAGTTGCTAGCTATTCTGCGTCAGTGTGCTAACAGTCCACAAGCTGAGGGCGAGGCTCGCCTTCAGCCCTCACAGATTGCAGAGTACAAACAGGAGCTGGCGGTGCGCTTCAAAGAATTCAGAGCATCTTGTCGACGAGTGGCAAGTGTTGAAAAAAGCCCAACACGTATGCTTGCTGTTGTCACAGCCAGCTTTCAAGTGTTGTGTGAACTAACTCAGACCTTCATCAAATTGGTCAGGGGGGTTCGTACAGAAACCCAAAGGCTGCAGCTGTTGAGAAAAGTTGAGGAAGTAGCTATCAACTACACTTTGCTTCTGCGTGCAGCAGAAGAATCAATGGGGCACTCAAGCAGCTTGCCGACAAAATCAGTGAGCCCTCAAGTTTCCTCCAACACCAATAACATGAGCTCACTCACTCGACCCATCAAAACTCTGCCTGCCCAGTAAGAATACATCTGGCAGGGTGTGGGTGGCTCCTCTACCCAAATTCATTATTTGTTTATTGTTTACAATTTTTAAAAGACATGCAATGACTCATCCTCCAAAATTGCAATGCAGCTGTTCCATCTCATGTTTACAGGCCCTGAGGTAGCCTCGTGGATCTTGTTTTGAAATATAAAGATACACCAAACTAATGCACAATGGATTAAGAACCCTATAACAGACTGGGTGATACAGGGCTAATCACCTTATATCAATATTCACAATATACATAAGTCATTGAAGTATAATATTTTATATGTGATGTATATTTGGGTTGTGTCTACTTAGCAAATAATATAAAGTTTTGTGAAGAAAAAAAGTGAAGAATATATTTGAAATGTATTGAGTTAAGAGAACTATAAAGATTATAATAAATCATCAAATAAATGTATACTCTGGACAAAAATACTTCAGAGAGCTCGTCAAGTAGCGACATCTGTAAATTGCGTAGTCCAAAGCGTTGGCTGGTTAGATGGTGATGTGTTTGTTTTTTGAAAATATTAACTGTTGTAATGCAAAATGGAGATCTCTGTTGGCTATGGTGACAATGTCTGGCGTAGTGATACATGAGTCAAAATGTAAGTGACAGTGTTGGAAAATGAAAACTGCTGAAAGACGACAATGACATTTTAAACTATATTGACTGACAGAGGCCCATTCTCTCACTATAACAGTGCAGGTATGAAACACACCCGCTCTGGGCAGACAATGTAGCAGAGACCCAAGTCACAGTCTTATCCACTGTACAGTAATGAGTCGTTACCTCACTCAGCTGTCGAGAAGGGATACCCACACTGTACTAAATAACGCACGGTGTCTTTTACACCATCACTGATCCATGGCTCACTTGCAACTCACTTGTCCTGAATTATAGTTTTAAATATAGCCATCCACTTGCAAGTGGGTAAACGTATCACTAGAATTTTGCACAACCTCTGAAATTAGCTCTGAAGTTGAAATGTATCTTTTAATGTTTGATTAAGTGTTTTTTATTCCCACTGCTGCTGAAAACCTCACTTGAGTCCACATTACCAGTTTTACATAATTCATCACCCCAAAGCTACAGTTTACCCGTTTTCAAGGATCCTTAGTTTTTAATTCAGGTTTTCAGATAAAGTATAAACTAATTTGCTTTCTATGTGCTGTTATACATTGTGCAATCTAGCAAAAATATAAGAAACACACAAAGTAGTTTTCTATGTATTTTAATAAAACTAACACATCTGTTTCCTGTCTGAAATCTTCTTTGTGTCTCATCCTCTTGTTATTCCTTGAAATTAGTCAGAGAGACATTATATGTACTGGTCTACCATGTATACTGGACATACTGTTAAAAGAGAGTACTGTTAAACCAAATCAATCGTGACAACTGGCCTGTCACAATACTAAAGATAAGAAACACAATATTGCTGTTTCTTGCACAAAATGTATTAGTCAGTCCTTTGGGATATAATGTGGTTGTCCAATGAACTGCAAAGATTTATAAAACACTATTTATGATGTTAATATCCAGCCTGGGAAAAGGTATTTAACTGTTTGGTGGCAAGAAACAAATTTAGGATGCTAAGTTTCACACTGTGCAAACTTGCAAATGTCCAATATTGAACAAAAACTATAAATCAATGGGGGGTGGGGTCATTTAAATGCAACAAATATTTCTAGCCAAATTATGGCTTTTTTACTGCTGTAAATCTGAGCCACTTACAACTTTTGTTTTCAGCTTTGATGATTGTTTTTAAATGTGACTGTGACTATTGTGAATAATGTGATTATTCATCAATATAGTTCCCCATACTGTAACACTTTTCATTTTACACTGAGAGTTTGACCTTCAATGTATGACAGAAATCAGGATATCAGCTTTGTTGTACTTTTTTCTTGGTTTCAGAACCCATTGGTATTGTTTACAAGCACTCTCTTTTAACAGCTGGTCCTTTTTCTGTTGATGCAGCATTTTCCATAGGCATATGCAGTGTTTTCTCTTTCACTGTACTGCATGTTTTTATTTACGTATTAGACTTTCAGGGGCAAATACTTTGATCATTGAAGGTGATGATACTGTTTGTATGGATAATTTTCCATCTCTAAAGTGGAAAAAACAGGCAAAAAATAAATGTTAGTGTTTTGCAAATGATATTCAGTATGGAAATGTATTATTCTACACAAATGTAAATAATAAGATAACATATTTGAGAGAATATGACACTTTTAAAACATTACCTGTACCATTAAGATTTATCCAAACTATTCACTCTTTTGTAAAAAAGGAAAAGATAAAACATGTCTGTAAGGTAATTATTTATAGTAGTAATGTAACATAGAGACTAATAGCAAAACATATATTTTAATGAGTATATATCGAGTATAAAGCATGGGACATGTTTATTTTTATAAACAAAAATATCAGACAATGTTCTCTCATCAGCTCTTGAATATTTTAACATTCTGATAAACATTTTCTGTGGTTGTCATTGTTCAGTTGCTTTGCTAAATTATGTGGATTTGTCTGTGTTTCATTCACACAATGAGCCTGCCATGGCTTGATCCATTGTTTCTTTATGTGCACCTATTCATTCCTGTCTTTATTTACTGTCAATGATCTTGTCGTCACTGTGGTCTTCTGTCTGTGTACAAAGTTAACTCATGTTTTACGAGCAATAAAGTATATAATATAAACTCTTTCATAGAATTTGGAAATGACATTGCATGCAGTAAACTTTCAGTAGTGACAAGGTGTCCATTAGAATGACTTCGAGCAAATGACGTCCAGTGAAAGATAAATAGACCGAAAACATCTCTATTGTGGCTGCCAGCAGGTTCTTGCTGCTTTCGCTGTATCATTCATTTGCCTCTGGCAAAAACTGATGTTGACTGAACAGTGCAAACCTTGAAACAACACCAACCATTGACAGTAAAATGGTTTTGCGTCGTTGACATTTTAGATAGGTTCACACAAAAAAAATATTATTCATGTTATTCCTAAGCATTTGAAAAGCAGATTGAGGCTGAGCCAGCCACCAGACTCTCTTGCGCTCCTTTGCCATAAAATGGCAATAAAAAGTTTTAATATTTAGTAAACTGGAAACGAGAAAGATAATCCACTACATATACAGCTGTCTGTGGATGTTAGAGATCTCACACTTTACACACCAGTCAAAACTAAACACAGTAATATGCCACTGCTAATAGTTAATTAACTGTAGTGAGTGTGAAATGTCACAGTAAGAGGTCTTGGTGTCTTGGCTGGCTCACTGTCACACTTCCTTGGCATATTAGGCCTACTGGGACATTTGAATTGACCACAGCCATTGACGTTATTAGAACCACCTGTGATTTTCCTACTTTAAAAGGTCAGAATGCTGTGAAAGTGTGTGTAGGCCTACTTACCACTTCTGCATTTTGGTGAAGCACATTTGTTGAAGTCCCATGTTGTCGCTGAGGTCTTAAAAGGAAGTGCCAGCTAGGCACACGCCAGAGATCACTGCCAAAATGACAGTTAGATTTAGCTTTAATGACAACACAAGGGGAATGTTGTGTTACCTCTGAATCTAGACAGACTAAATAGAACTCTATCCAACACATGTGGCACATTGGTCTACATATTCACTGCAGTGCCTTCCATGTATCAGTAAAGGTGGTGAATATAGAAGTCCGTATTTCCAACAGATTCACAATCTATAGACATTTTTCACAGTTTGGAGGAAATGCACACGTGAAACTGATAACATTAACGATGGCTCAGTTCCATTGAGTTTCCTAGGAAGCATTTCTAGTGAGCCAGTATGCACAATACCAGGACCGAAGTGGGATGCTGCCATAGTTAATGCCATTAAATATAAACATGTCAAAATGTCTGCTGTGAGTTTTATTGAGGCTTAGAGAAGACACTTCCGCGGTTTACAAACACTCACGTTACCTTAACGCCAATAACCGTGTTTGTTATGAAACAATTTAGAAAATATACTACCAATTTGTGGCAATAACAAGTACAACTCCAGGACACGGGGCCGTTAAAACTTGGTTTATCTGCACAACAATGTTTTGGCGTTAACTCACTTTGCGCTAATAAATTGCATTAGCACGTTTAGGTAAGCTTACAAAGGTGAAGAAGACTATGGATCCATGGATGTATCTCGCTCGCACGGTCACGTGCCCCTGTTCTTGGCTCCTCTGCCCGGAATGACGTCATCGCGGCAGAACGTAAAAGGAAAGCGTGCGCGCCACTCCGAGAGGAAGAGCCACACGCGTGATGTGTGGGACATAATGGTGGATAGGTAGGGAACAGTCTACTGCTCGATAAGAGTTGCTCATCCACTGTTTACCAATTCCCAGTTGTTTGTCTTGGACCCGTCGCTCCCTCTGACTCGACAGCTGCCCGCTGCCTGCTCGGACTGAACGACGCAACAAAATGCCGAATATCAAAATATTCAGCGGTAGCTCACATCCGGACCTGTCGCAGAAAATAGCAGACCGCCTGGGTCTCGAGCTAGGGAAGGTCGTTACGAAGAAATTTAGCAACCAAGAAACATGGTGAGTTGTATGCAGTTGTTGCTACTTGTATAGACGCTTATATTTAGAGGTAACGCTGCGCAAATGCTGTAGCCTAGCCATATGTAACGTTATTTAATTAGAAACGTGGTGTCATGGTGAAATTGCCGCGCAGTGTTGTTAGGAACTTGTAGTCCACGCATGGCCACTGAAGTGGCTTTGTTGCACAGAATGCTAAGAAAGCCACCTCAGTCCATTTTAGTGAACTGCAATTATAATATTGAGGCTCAGCATGATGCTCTTTTCCCCAACCCTACCCCATGTTTAAGATCACACGCCATTGTTTGCTCTGTCTCATCTTTTCCTGCCACGGTGTGTTCACCCCATGGCTCTAAGTGCCGTTTGTCTTGTCGCCTCTCTCCTCTGGCAGTGTGGAGATAGGAGAGAGCGTTCGTGGGGAGGATGTCTACATCGTGCAGAGTGGCTGTGGGGAGATCAATGACAATTTGATGGAGCTGCTGATCATGATCAACGCCTGCAAGATTGCCTCTGCCTCCAGGGTCTCGGCCGTGATCCCCTGCTTTCCGTATGCCCGGCAAGACAAGAAGGACAAGGTGGGGGTGAGGGATATCTGTCTAATTACTTCTGTCATGCCATTTGCCATCCAGCATCATGACAAGAAGCCTGCAGCCATGCCCATCAGTAACCGCTTGACAAGGCAGTTTTGCTTTTCCTTTTTTGTTTTTCCTTGTTCTTGTTCTGTGTGCTTTGCTGAATCAACTGCACTTCCCATTTCTTATGTTCTTGGCTTGTTGCTGTTTGCCTGTTATTTAATCTCATGCCAACATTTTAATGATATTGCATGAATGGAATGTTTTTAACTACCAAATCACAATGTTTATTTACTCTTGTCATGCAAGACCAAAAATCATCCAGGATTTTCATGAGTTTGTTATATTGCAGTTAGTGTTTTTCCTTTATTAAAAGCCATAATGCAGTTGGGCCAAACATTTATTTATAACTTATTTGCCTGAACAGAATACTTCCTGTGTTTAGCTGTACATACCGGTGATATTTTATGCATTGAGAGTATCGATAACTAATTTGAGGTCTAGCATCTAAAAGATTGTAATATTGAACTGCCATCATTTTACTGAATGGCTAAGCTCTCAGTTGAGTGTTATTTTTAGAAACAAGCCATGCTTGCCAGTTCACTTATTCCATGTGACTGAAGAGATCTATTTTCATTGCAGAGCCGCGCTCCCATCTCTGCCAAGTTGGTGGCCAACATGCTGTCAGTATCGGGCGCCGACCATATTATTACCATGGACTTGCACGCCTCACAGATACAGGTGAGTAGCACAAAAGCAGACCTAAACAGAAGTGCACCCTATTCAGTATCCTGCCATTAATCTGTCCTTTGGGTGATATGTGTACCTGCATTAGAAACGTGACTTCAGTAGCCTGGTTTATATTGTCAACAGAGTATAATGAGAGATAGGAGCCTTATGTTGTACATGTTCAGCTCCTGTAACCCCGGTCCATATGTCTCTCTTTCCAGGGGTTCTTTGATATTCCTGTGGATAATTTATATGCAGAGCCAGCTGTGCTGAAATGGATCAAAGAGAACATCCCTGAATGGAAAAACTGTACCATTGTTTCGCCAGATGCAGGAGGAGCCAAGAGGTATGCCAGTAACACTTGCCATACTGTAGGTGTTCTACCCTTGAGCATCTCC